>NW_024068221.1:0-199362 GCF_009389715.1 Phoenix dactylifera
AACCGATATTAAGTCCATAGGTCTTCCACCGTAGTAGAGCTGCTAAGGTCTTTTTGATGTTGATTTGTCTCGGCTGGATTACAGTGGGCAAGTTGGCATCGGAGGACTGGACCTCTCTATAGACATGAGATGTAGGGTAAAGCTGGGGTTGGGCACCAATAACTGTTAGGTGAGGACCCAATGATGACTTTATTTCTATGGTTATACGGTGGGTCTGACTTAACTAAGAAATGGGACCAATAACTGTTAGGTGAGGTCTTCATGGCTTAGAGACCAAGTAGCACTGCAACATGCTTGAGAAGCATTGTACAAGAGTTGTACACTCATCTATTTATGTGTCACCAATAACTGTTAGATGAGGTGGCATATAAATCGGTAGGACTGCAGTACCCAATAGAAATTCTAGTCGTGTAGGTTTTCCGTTTTCCTACCAGGAGAGTGTGAGGAATTCGTGAAAATAGTGGGAGGTACATTTGTTCTAAAAGATCCTAGAATAGATTAGGATCAAGTACAAAAGTCTAACTAGAATCTTTACTCTCTGCAGATCATAATGTCAGCCTCAAACCCTTTGACCCGTATTCTTGAGAAAATCTCAAAATTGTTCTGAGTTGCGAGAAAATAGGCTATGTGCTCGACAATGACATCCCCACATTACCAGCACATCCGACTACTGATCAGCGTGCGACGCATGAAAAGTGGACAGACGATGGCATTAGGGTCAAGTGCTATATTCATGGCAATCCATGTCCAATGAACTCCAATGCCAGCATGAGAATATGAAGACTGCTAGGGACATACTAACACACCTGCAAGAGTTGTATGGTGAGCAGAGTTGCACAGCTCGTTTTGAAGTGTCCAAGAGGCTCTTCAAAGCAAAGATGCGCGAGGGGCAGTCTGTCCATGATCACGGTCTGACTATGATCAAGGACCTGGAGGAGCTTGAGAAGCTCGGTATGAACATGCACAAGAAATTGCAAGTAGATCTGATCCTTCAATCCCTTTCTGATTCATTTGGACAGTTTATAGTAAACTACCACATGAATAAGATTGAATGCACTAAGACTGGAACTGTTAAACATGTTGGTAACTGCTGAGGGGAGCCTTGAAAGGTTCAAGGGGCAATGTCCTTGCTGCTGAGTTGACTTCTGGTTCCAAGAGAAAGTCTACTTGGAAGAAAAAAAAGCCTGCGAAGAAGCAGAAGAAAGACAAGAAGCCAAAGAAGGAAGTTCAAAAGAAAAAGACTAATGACAAAGAAAAATGTTTCCACTGCAATGTCGACGGCCACTGAAAAAGGAACTGTCCTTCATACCTCGAGAGCTTGAAGAACAAGAAGGCTGACACACCTTCAGAAGGTATAGACTTGATCATAATTTAAACTAATCTAACGGTTTTCTTCTACTTCTAGTTGGGTTATAGATTCTGGTTTCTAGTGCTCATTTATGCACTACCATGCAGGGTCTAAAAAAAAGTGGAAGGCTGGCGGAAGGTGCGGTAACCCTTCGGGTTGGTAACGGAGCAAAAGTTGCTGCTGTGGCTGTGGGCACCTACCATCTGCGACTACCGTCTGGTTTTAGTTTATTACTTAGAGACTGCTATTATGTACCTGCTGCTAGCAGAAATTTGATTTCTGTTTCATGTCTAGCACAGGAAGGTCATATTTTTATATTTGACAAAGAGTGCTGTTCTATTTATTTCAAAAATAAAATAGTCGCACGTGGTTTTATGATTGACAGTCTCTATCATTTGCATATGGATATATCTGTAAATATGTCTGAGCAAGAAGTGAGTGCCAAAGGATCCAAGAGATTCAGGGATGAGATAAACCAAAAATATTTGTGGCACCGCAGACTTGGCCATATTGGAGAAGACAGAATGAACAAAATGGATAAAGATGGGCTTCTCGGCTCATTGACTTCTGAGTCATATCCAGTTTGCGAGTCCTGTCTTCAAGAAAAAATGGCTAGATTGCCCTTTGTAGGACATGGGGAGAGGACCACTGAAATACTTACCCTGGTACACACAGATGTGTGTGGCCCATTCGATGTGCAAGCGAGGGACGTTATTCGTACTTCATTACCTTTACCGATGATTATTTACGGTATGGGTATGTGTATCTTATGAGACACAAATCTGAATCTTTTGAAAAGTTCAAAGAGTTCAGAAATGAAGTAGAAAAACAAACTGGAAAATCTCTTAAGGCTCTTCGATCAGATCGAGGAGGAGAATACCTTAGTAGGAAATTTTGGAACTATCTCAAAGAGAATGGCATAGTCTCACAATAGACTCCTCCGGGTACACCTCAACTTAACGGGGTGTCAGAGAGAAGAAATCGGACTCTATTGGATATGGTCCGGTCTATGATAAGCTTCACTGATTTACCTATGTTTCTTTGGGGAGATGCCTTACTTACCGCAGTATATCTTCTGAATAGAATTCCCTCTAAATCCGTTCCTACCACACCGTATGAGATATGGCATGATAAGAAAGCAAGTCTTGGTCATCTCAAGATTTGGGGATGTCCGGCCCACGTCAAAAGACTACAGGTGGACAAACTAGAGGCTAGGACCATAAGTGCTCGTTTTATAGGATATCCTAAAGAGTCATTAGGATACAATTTTTACGTCTCAGAGGATCACAATGTGTTTGTGAGCCGTCATACCATCTTCTTGGAAACCAGTTTATCCTTGATAGAGGCAGTGGGAGGAAAATTGAGCTTGAAGAGAAAGTCTCTGAAAAGTAACGAGTCATGGATCCTATCGAACCTATTCATACAGAGCCAGTACACGATGTCCCTCAACCACTTCGCAGATCTAGTAGGGTCTCCCATCCTTCTGATAGATACTTAGATATGCTACAAGAGGATACTAAGGAAATGTTCCTCATGGAAGATAGGGATCACATACAGGATCCCAAACCTATGACGAGGCGATATTTGATATCGATTCCGAGAAAATGGTTAGGAAGCTATGAAGTCAGAATTAAACTCCATGCATTCCAACCAAGTCTGGACCTTAGTGGATCCACCAAAAGGTATTGTACCTATTGGATGCAAATAGATCTACAAAAGGAAGATAGGTTCGGATGGAAAGGTAGAGACCTATAAGGCAAGGCTGGTAGCGAAAGGGTATAGTCAGCGCGAAGGCATTGACTATCAGAAGACCTTTTCACCTATAGGCATGCTGAAATCCATCCGAATATTACTTGCCATTGCAGCATTTCATGATTATGAAATCTGGCAGATGGATGTGAAAACTGCTTTTTTGAATGGATATCTTAATGAAGATATCTATATGGAACAGCCTTTAGGTTTCACTTCCAGTGATGGAGATCACAAGGTCTGCAAGCTGCAAAGGTCCATTTATGGACTAAAGCAAGCATCTCGGAGTTGGAACACTCGCTTCGATGACGCAATCAAAACGTTTGATTTCATCAAAAATGAAGAGGAACCGTGTGTCTATAAGAAGGATAGTGGGAGTGCTGTCGTGTTTCTCGTATTGTACGTGGACGACATCCTCCTGATAGGGAATGATATTCCCATGCTAACCTCGGTCAAGGTCTGGTTGTCAAAAGAGTTCTTCATGAAAGATCTTGGGGAAGCATCCTATATTTTGGGAATAAAGGTCTATAGAGATAGATCTAAAAGGATGCTTGGCCTATCACAGAGATGTACATAGAGGAAGTGCTGAAAAGGTTCAGCATGGAAAACTCTAAAAGGGGTCTCTTACCCCTAAGGCATGGAATTCATCTCTCCAAGAAGATGTGCCCCAACACATCTGAAGAGATTCAACGCATGAGCAAGATCCCCTATGCATCAGCAATAGGGAGCCTCATGTATGCCATGCTATGTACACGATCTGATATAGCCCTTGCTGTGAGTGTCACAAGCAGATATCCGTCGAATCCAGGTGAAGAACTCTGGACAGCTGTGAAGAATATTCTTAAGTACTTGAGAAGAACTAAAGATTTATTCTTGGTCTTTGGAGGATCATCAGAGTTAAAGGTAGAAGGGTACACAGATTCAGACTTCATGACTGATGTCGATGATAGGAAGTCAACATCTGGATATGTGTTCTTATGCAATGGTGGTACGGTGAATTGAAAAAGTTCTAAACAACTGATCATTGCTGATTCTACTATGGAAGCTGAATACATCGCCACCTCTGAAGCTGCTAAAGAAGGCTTCTGGTTCAAAAAATTCAGTGCAGAGTTGGACGTGATGACATCAGATGCCATAATACTTTACTGCGATAATAATGGCGCCATAGCTCTTGCTAAGGAGCCAAGGTCTCATCAGAAGTCCAAGCACATTGAGCGGCGCTTCCACCTCATACGCGACTATGTTTGAGAAGAAGTATGTCGAGGTGCAGAGAGTAGACTCCGCAGACAACGTGGCAGACCCATTCACTAAGCAGCTGAGTCAGCAAAAGACTGAAGCCCACCTTGAGAAGATGGGACTATGATATATGACCAATTGGCTTTAGTGCAAGTGGTAGATTGTTAGATGTATGCCCTAGAAGCCAATCTGGCTGACACATTGTTAATTCTAGGGACATAATTTTATACTTGACTATTTATTATTGAATAATAAAAGGCATCTTTTTCATTCATATTGTTTATGTGTCTATGAATCATCCAAAAATTAATAAGATAATGATGCATATCCTTAAGAGTTAAGAATTTGAGCCATGCATCACTAGTGATTAATTTCTGAATGCTCCTGATCAATGGATCATCACGAGGATGGTGATCGATCCAATCAGTGCACACATTGCTTTCCTTATGGATGGTCGAAACTCGAGTCCACAGTGTGGCGACACTGAAGTAATAGTGCAGGTGCTTGTTAAGAATAAGGGTACTGAGCGTGACCAAGACAAGAAGTCACTTGGATGTCTATCCACTCGTCAGTGACTTGCTTGATGTTGCAGTAGTATGACTGGTCCTTTGACCTGCGATGCTTCGACTACTCACAGTGAGGTTATTGTAGTTGGACTGCACATATACATGGTCTCTAGCCATATGGGTCCATGCAGTGTAGATTGGCTGCAGTAGGTTCACTATAGGAGTAGGGTATGCACCTATAAGGAATCTATCGATCTTGATAGATAAGAAGAGATCCTATATGATTTATAAGATTGAGTTCGTAAGATCTCGACCGGGGCAGATTGTATAGTGAAGAAAGAGTTTTCCACTCTCGAGCTTAAGTCGAATAAATCTTGACATATGACAGATGATGGGGTTTGACGAGTTGTCCATGACCTCCATCCTGTAGAGATCCACGATAGTAGGACTGTATCACACGTTAACTGCACCTAGAGGTTCATCATTCTATTCTACTGGGTAGCCACTGTATGCTGCTAGGTGTCACTGGTGGATGGTGAGACTCACAGGGAATATCTCGATGATCGATAAACCCTAATGAGTTGAGTTGGAATCGTTCCAACCTATTGAAAGGAGTTTTCAATGATATTGAGATAAAGATCGCAATATATCTCACTACCAATCAGACTAGAACCTATGGGGTCACACACACTAGAAGTATTGACCGATCCGATGGTTGAAAAGTGATTTGGAATCACAAGTAATCAATTCGATTGATAATCAATTGAAGAAGGAACAATGGGATTAATTAATTGGACTTAAATACAAATCCTACTTAGAGTAGGATTCTAGAGTCCTAATTGGATTAGGACTGGGGTCCTACTTGGAGTAGGACTGGGATTCCTACTTGATGTAGGATTCCCACAATCCTAATTAGATTAGGATTTTGAATTTATTTTCGATTCCTACTTAGAATAGGATTTCTAGAAATCCTAATTGGATTAGGACTTTGGATTCAAATTAGAGTCCTAATTGGATTAGGATTAAAATTAAATAAGTCCTAATTGGAATAGGATTTATTAAGTTCCAATTAATTATTAATCTAATGAATCAAAATGACTTCTAATTAGATTAGGATTGAAGGGTTCAATTGAGTCATGATTCATTAAGTTCTAATTGGATTAGGACATTGCATGGATCAAACCCAAAATTGGTTTATCCTTGGACTAAGCCTAATTAGATTAGGGCTTAGCCACATTAGGGCATCCGAATCCTCCTTAAAGGAGGATTAGGGCTAACCAAGAGGGAGGGGCGCAACCCTTTTCCCTCCTTGGTGCGGCAACACAAGAGGGGCCGACGCCCCTCTTGGAAAGTGATCAAGGGCTCCTAATTTGTAGGAGCCCTTCATGCTTTAAAAGGAGGTGTGGGCGGCACCCTAGGGCAATTGATAGAAGCCCTCTCCCCTCCAAGCCGTGGCCTCCCTCTCCTCTTCCTTGGTTTAGCCGCAAGCAAGGAAGAAAGCTCCAAGGTGTTGGCGGCCATCTTCTTCCCTCCTCCTTGGTTCTTACGTAGGGAAAAAGGAAGAAGGCTGCAGGGGCTTTGATCCTTCTCTACTCTTCATCCTTCTTCTTCCTCCTCTCAAGCACAATCAAAGGTTGATCAAAAGGGAGAAGATCAGCCATTGAAAGAAGTCTCTGCAAGGGAGCTAGCACCCCGGGAAGACAAGGAAGCTTTGATCGGATCTCTGCTTTGTGTGGATACCCGTAGAGGTCGGACACTTGAACAGCTTCAAACGAACCTTCATCCTAAAACCACGAACTCCAGTTTGCGGTGATCATCTACCCGCACAAGGTGAAGATCTGATCTTTCAATTGTTTTAAAAGTTTTTAATTCTAATCTATCTACGAACGGTCTTGAAACAACGTTCATGCGATGAACGGTTGATCCCGCGCATGCCTCTTCCGCTGCATCTGAATTGAATTTTTAAAATTTTTCTGTGGCATGGGTGGGTTTCCAACACTTCCGTCATTGAATTAGAAATTCAGGTAGTCCGGTACCAAAGTACAGTGAGTTGCTTGCTAGTCACAGGTTGCAGTCTCAGGTCAGAGGGCCAAATTTATACCCATATCTACTCGGAACATCTCTCGACAGTAGAGCATTCCGGAATTGGTCACGTTCGGTGAAATGTACTCCTACACTTCACCTGTATGGCATATCAGTGTCTCCACACTCCTTGGTTAAGAGGACAACCAACGTATATGTTGCTGGGGATCCAAACCGAGAACGATTGGCACAGCGGTGTGAACGGGGTTCCCTTGGAATTGCTTCGGTTGCGCTCCACCTTCCGCCGGGAAACCTGCAAGCAAGCCTCGCACCACCACCGGGGTAGTGGGGGCCCTCCGACGATCAAGTTAGGGAAGATCGAAGGAGAAGGAGAGGTAGCAGGTAAGATGATACTCTGGAAAATCTTGCTTACCCTCCCCCTTCCCCCCCAGCCGCATATATACCAGGCTGGGGGGTTCTTTTGGGGATTGGTCATCGTGTGGCGCGATGGGGTTGCCACTGACATGGCCGTTACAGGGCGTCGTGGGGCAGCGCTGGGTACGGCTATGGCAGGGCGTAGTGGAGTTCCGCTTTGTACGGCTGTTACAGGGGATCGTGAAACAGCGTCGGATACGGCCGTTGCAGGGAGTAGTGGAGCAGGGGGCCGCGGCGTGCCTCAGGAGAACAGTCTGTTGTTGTCAGAGATTGCCGACTCGGGGTCGGATTGCTGGATCAAGGGGCAGCCGACTCGGGGTCGGGCTGCGGAGCCGGAGATATCCGACCCAAGGTCGGATTGCTGGATCAAGGGGCAGCCGACTCGGGGTCGGGCTGCGGAGCCGGAGATATCCGACCCGAGGTCGGATTGCTGGATCAAGGGGCAGCCGTAGTCTTCCCGGGCGCGCGTGCCGGTCACGTGGGGCATGGTGGCTAAGTTCCCCCGTAACAGTAGCCCCCCCACTTCCGAGCCTGGAACCAGGAGGGGAACGGGTGAAGGGAGTGATGCTTCGAGATTGCTGCCATCCCTCGGAAAGGCGCGCGCGCTTCGAGCTCCCTGCCTTCTTTACGGCGTATGGCGGTTGTCGCTGATCTGGCGGTCTGCGGATTTCGGCGGACATCCTTCCTTAATGGCGTCGATTCGCCTTTGGGGCGCGAACGAACCTTCGGCAGCCAGGCGTCCTCTGGCGCCACCGAGGCGTCACCCGCCTTTCTGCCTATTTAACCGGGGGCCCTCCCCCGTCCGCCTTTCTCTTCACAGGCATCCTCGAGTTTCTCCCTTGTGCTGCTGCCATTGCCGTCGGGCTGTTCGTTCGCTCCTTCTTTGGCGCTCTCGGAGCCGTTCTTCCTTCCCTTCCGGTGAGTTGCCCCACTCTGCAATTTAGGGCCCTCCATACTTTCTCCTTTCGTATTAGTGTACCCCAGTCGTTCCGGTCCCTTCTCCCCTCTTGACCCCGTCCTGACCGTAGATTCACTGGCCGTTAGGGATGGACGAAGTAAGAGCAGACCGCATTCAGTCGGAGCTGGTCCCCGAAGACCTAGATAGGTTCGTGGCCCGGTACCACCTTCCCGAAACCTGCAACGTTACGCTCCCGGGGCCTGAGGAGAGGATGTCCCATCCTCCTCCAGGGAAGGTCGCCATCAATGAGGACATCCTTCGGGCTGGGTTCCGCCTTCCCCTCTCGGACTTAGTCGTGCAGGTGCTTCGAGGTTTAAGAGTGGCGCCGATGCAACTGGTGCCGAACTCATGGCGTACCCTGACGGCCTTCCAGGTTCTCTGCCGCATGCACGAGGTTCCCGCCACCCTGAACGTCTTTTGGGAATGCTATGGCCTGAACGGCCACCCCCGGGACAGAGGGTGGTGGTGCTTTGCGGCGCGGCGAGGGTGCGGCCTCGTCAAGGAGGCTCCTTCCTCCATTCATGGCTGGAAGGAGCGTTTCTTTTTCATCGACATAGATCCCTCTTGGGAAATCGGGACAACCTGGGAGACGCCGATGAAGTCCCCGATCGGCCTATCGAGGTTGTCGAGGGAGGAGTCCGATGGCGTTGCCGTCTTGAGGGGGTTGGTTGCCGAGGGCCGGCTCCCCCCGGTGGCTAGCCTTATTTCCGAGGATGCCTTGGTGAACGTCGGTCTGAGCTCGGTCCCCGCCGACCGTGAGCCCGCCACCACTTCTTCTTTTTTAGCTCTTTTCTCCTCTTTCCTTTCTTCTTTCCATCGGTTTCTTAGTTTCTAACCATCTCGTCCTTTTTACAGAAATCGACGACATCATGCAGTCGGACAAGGCAATAGCTGTTAGTAGGGCGTCCCTACTGGAAGCGGTCTGGAGGAAGAAACGGACTCCTCCGAGCGGGGTCCCACCGGCGAAGAAGCCCCGCCAGCAGGTGACTCCGACGCCGACAGACGGGTCCGGGCCCATCGATCAGGGGGACGCCGCGGGCTCGGACCGACAGTTGACGCCGTATCAGCCCTCCGGTGATGAGACTATCGTTTTCCAGAGGTGTCATCCGAGCGCGCCCGGGGCGGCCGGGTCGGACGCAGTCGGTCCCCAGCCCGATCTTCGACTCGGTCGGCTTCGGATGATACGAGAAGGGGGGGCGCGCCGAGGCCCCGGCCGAGCGGGACCTCTCCCAGTCGGCCCCTGCCCCGCGCACGGTTGGCATGACTCTCTCCCAAGCGATGGGTAAGGGTAAGGCCGCAGAACCACCGTCCGGCTCCGGGGCGAAGTCGGGGTCGGCCTTCACTTTCGCCGGCGCCCGAAACCTCGTCGAGACGGTGCTGCTGGAGAGGGACCGTAGGCAGGTCCGACAGATGAGCATCCCTGAAGTCGGAGCTGCCAGCTGCGTCTGTCTCATGTCGGTGAGTGTTCTTTTGGTCGCTTTCGTCGTTTATAGGCTTTGTTGATCCCCGTCTGACGCTCTCATTTTTCCTATCTCTTAGCTCGCCCAGTACATGATCCGCCTGGAGGAGAGCCACGAGGAACAGGCGAGGCTTCTGGCGAGGACCGAGAGCCGACTGAAAGCTGTAGAGGAGGGAGGCCAGGCTGCGGCGGGGAGGACGACCAGGGACCTCGAAACGAGGCTCCAGGTGGCCGAAGAGCGGGCACTCGGCTTCGCCGTCCTCGAGAGGCAACTGTTGGATGCTCAGGAGCAACTCAAGGTTGCCTCGGGTCTCGAAAGCGAGATCAGGAAGGCGGAGGAGCGGGCCGAAAAGCAGTCCCGGAAGGCTGCCGACTTTCGGGAGAGGTGGGAGAAGGCCCAGCAGTCGGCCGACAATGCCCGCAACCGAACCCGATCTCTTGAAGCCAAGCTGGCCGAATTGGAGTCCGCCTTGGAGGGGACTCGTGCGAGCAACCAGGAGCTTCATTCGCACCTGGAGGAGGCTGAGGCTGCTCGCGTCGCTGCCGAGGCGAGGCACATGGAGGCTCGGGCCGATCTGCTGAGGGTCTCCTCCGAGGCGGACGACCGGATTGTGGCGAAGGTCATGGAAGCGAAAGCTCAGATTACGGAGCGAGCGGAGGCTGCGCTGGTCGAGAAGAGCGCGGAGATCGGGCGTCAGGCGGTACAGGCCTATCGTCAGTCCGCCGAGTTCATCCGTGACATGTCGGACGCGGGGTCCGACTCCTTTGCCTTAGGCTTCGATGAAGGCCTGGCAAGGGTGTCCGCTAAATACCCCGGAATTGACCTGAGTGGGGTCTCCCTCCTCGACTCCCCTCCGATGCCATTGCCTGCCGATTCTCCAACCATCTCCCCACCCTTCGTGGACGTGCTCGCCGTTCCCGACTCAGGGGTTCCTCCAAACTGACTCTCTGTACTTTTCTTTGTTCTTTTCTTTGTATGTTGGCATTTTGCCATGTTGTATGGGTCTCGGCCCTGATGCAACGAAAGTTAATGCAAACAGAGTGTTTCCTCATTTCACTTTCGTCCTTCCTCTTCTTAACTCTTGGTAGTGTCTCACCGACTCCTGACTCTTGAAGTTCTTCCGGCGCTAGGCCAGGCATCCGAGGGTTAGGCCTCAGGAAATTCTTCCGGCGCTAGGCCAGGCATCCGAGGGTTGGGCCTCAGGAAATTCTTCCGGCGCTAGGCCAGGCATCCGAGGGTTAGGCCTCAGGAAATTCTTCCGGCGCTAGGCCAGGCATCCGAGGGTTAGGCCTCAGAAAATTCTTCCGGCGCTAGGCCAGGCATCTGAGGGTTAGGCCTCAGGAAATTCTTCTGGCGCTAGGCCAGGCATCCGAGGGTTCGGCCTCAGGAAATTCTTCCGGCGCTAGGCCAAGCATCCGAGGGTTAGGCCTCAGGAAATTCTTCCGGCGCTAGGCCAGGCATCCGAGGGTTAGGCCTCAGGAAATTCTTCCGGCGCTAGGCCAGGCATCCGAGGGTTAGGCCTCAGGAAATTCTTCCGGCGCTAGGCCAGGCATCCGAGGGTTGGACCTCAGGAAATTCTTCCGGCACTAGGCCAGGCATCCGAGGGTTGGGCCTCAGAAAATTCTTCCGCTGGTCGGCCAAGGCTGGCGCAAGCCAAGGCGACCGGTCGGGGCTTCAGGCTAGTCTGCTCCCGGGATGATCATCGGGTTAGCCTGGCATCCGAGGGCCGAGCCTCGGGGAATTCCGCTCGTTGGTCGGCCAAGGCTGGCGCAAGCCGAGGCGACCGGTCGGGGCTTCAGGCTAGTCTGCTCCCGGGATGATCATCGGGTTAGCCTGGCATCCGAGGGCCGAGCCTCGGGGAATTCTGCTCGTTGGTCGGCCAAGGCTGGCGCAAGCCGAGGCGACCGGTCGGGGCTTCAGGCTAGTCTGCTCCCGGGATGATCATTGGGTTAGCCTGGCATCCGAGGGCCGAGCCTCGGGGAATTCCGCTCGTTGGTCGGCCAAGGCTGGCGCAAGCCGAGGCGACCGGTCGGGGCTTCAGGCTAGTCTACTCCCGGGATGATCATCGGGTTAGCCTGGCATCCGAGGGCCGAGCCTTGGGGAATTCCGCTCGTTGGTCGGCCAAGGCTGGCGCAAGCCGAGGCGACCGGTCGGGGCTTCAGGCTAGTCTGCTCCCGGGATGATCATCGGATTAGCCTGGCATCCGAGGGCCGAGCCTCGGAGAATTCCGCTCGTTGGTCGGCCAAGGCTGGCGCAAGCCGAGGCGACCGGTTGGGGCTTCAGGCTAGTCTGCTCCCGGGATGATCATCGGGTTAGCCTGGCATCCGAAGGCCGAGCCTCGGAGAATTCCGCTCGTTGGTCGGCCAAGGCTGGCGCAAGCCGAGGCGACCGGTCGGGGCTTCAGGCTAGTCTGCTCCCGGGATGATCATCGGGTTAGCCTGGCATCCGAGGGCCGAGCCTCGGGGAATTCCGCTCGTTGGTCGGCCAAGGCTGGCGCAAGTCGAGGCGACCGGTCGGGGCTTCAGGCTAGTCTGCTCCCGGGATGATCATCGGGTTAGCCTGGCATCCGAGGGCCGAGCCTCGGGGAATTCCGCTCGTTGGTCGGCCAAGGCTGGTGCAAGCCGAGGCGACCGGTCGGGGCTTCAGGCTAGTCTGCTCCCGGGATGATCATCGGGTTAACCTGGCATCCGAGGGCCGAGCCTCGGGGAATTCCGCTCGTTGGTCGGCCAAGGCTGGCGCAAGCCGAGGCGACCGGTCGAGGCTTCAGGCTAGTCTGCTCCCGGGATGATCACCGGGTTAGCCTGGCATCCGAGGGCCGAGCCTCGGGGAATTCCGCTCGTTGGCCACGCGCCTGTCACTTGCCGCTCGACGGGGTTTCTCCGTGGCCAGCTGCGATCGTGTTTCTCCCCCTCTCGAAGCGTCGCCTGGGGAACACTAGAAGGCCATTAAATGCTAATTGAGGCATTACCTGGGAAATCGGACCGGCCAGTTGCTGCTTGCGAGGAGTGCCAGTTAAGCGGCCGCGATACGTGCGTTCTTCGAGGCAGATGCGGCCTGGGCGCGTGCGGAGATACGTGGGCCGCGGGATACACGCCGTCCGGAGTGTCCTGCACGAAGAATGCAATTAAGGAGAATGATGCCTAGCAGATCATGGGGGGATAAACCTCGAGAGCCGGAACGGCTCCGGATTCGATGTGCCCGCATTTATTGGAGCCACCCGCATCGGAACGACCGGGGGGCCACAGTTTGGCTATAAATATAAGCGCAGGTGCGGTGGAGCCTGCCAAGCCGGAGCTGTTCAGGTTGCCATGGATCGTGGACCTCCTCTCCGGCGCGTGGCTGGGAAATCCCAGCCGGAGGAACGGGAGGCGCGCCCCTCGCGACTTCCACCAACTAGCCGCTTCATCTGGGATCAACGGGAGGATTCTCCCCGGTGGAACTCCGTTCTAGGCGTTTCATCTGGGATCACGCCTCCTCGCGCTCTTCTCCCTTATATTCCTTTCCTTCCCTTCTCCTAGGGAGGACCGGAATATCCCTTGGAGGTGGCGTTCCTCTAGAAGCAGTGTGAACTTCTTCTTCGTCCGCGCCGGCTCTTCGTCTTTTGCGTGAGGCGTCGATGGCGCCTCCGGGGGGAAGCCCCCACGGCCAGTGGGATTGCAGCTGCTTCGGGCGGAGGGTTCGGGATCCCAGATCTTCAGCTCCACGGAGTCCCCACCT
This sequence comes from Phoenix dactylifera, assembly GCF_009389715.1. Taxonomy (NCBI): domain Eukaryota; kingdom Viridiplantae; phylum Streptophyta; class Magnoliopsida; order Arecales; family Arecaceae; genus Phoenix; species Phoenix dactylifera. The sequence continues at coordinate 13,432 of NW_024068221.1, forward strand.
CTTCCTTAGTTTCTTTACTCCCCAATCCCCCTCTGGGAATTCTTTGTAATCACACGAACACGCCATTGTAACCAGGAATTATTGAAATAAAAAGAACTATATATTTTTTGAGCTGTCTTTCTGGCTTTGTCTTTCTACTGGTAATATACCCGCAGGTTAGCGGAATTCCAGCTCCTTGGAATTTCTCGACCATCTAGTGCCTCCAACTGGTAGGAGCCAGGTCGGTTTACCCAGCGAACCCTATACGGGCCTTCCCAATTTGGCGCCAGCTTCCCACCTTCCGCGGGCTAAGATGCTTTGGCCCGCCTTAGCACCAGATCTCCGATTCTGAAAAGTTTTGGTCGGACCTTGGAGTTATAATACCGGGCCACCCTCCGCTGATACATCGCCATCCGGACCTGCGCCATTTTCCTCGCTTCCTCCAAGAGGTCCAGGTTCCATCGGAGCTGCTCCGAATTGGCCTCGGGTCGGTGCGCGGCCACCCGGGGCGAGGGGAGTCCGAGCTCCACGGGGACGACCGCTTCCGTGCCATAGGTTAGGCCGAAAGGCGTCTCCCCGGTAGGGGTCCGATGCGTGGTCCGATACGCCCAAAGGACGTTCTCGAGTTCTTCGACCCAAGCTTGCCTCGTCCGACCGATTCGCGCCTTAATTCCTTGGAGGATTGTCCGATTTGTCACTTCGGCCTCACCGTTGGTTTGGGGATGCGACACAGATGTGAACCGATGCTCGATCCCGAACTCCTCGCAGAAGTCACGGAAATGCTTGTTGTCGAACTGTCGACCATTATCCGAGATGAGGACCCGGGGTACCCCAAATCGGACAATGATGTTTTTCTTTACGAACTTCCGGACTTGCGCCTCCGTGATAGTGGCCAGCGGCTCCGCCTCCACCCACTTGGTGAAGTAGTCGATTGCAACAATCAAGAATTTTCGCTGGGCGGAAGCGACGGGGAACGGTCCGAGGATATCCATTCCCCACTATGAGAAGGGCCAGGGTGCGGTGATTGGTGCCAAGGGGACAGAAGGGACTCTCTGGACGTTGGCGTGGCGCTGGCAGGCGTCGCATTTCCGTACGTGATCCTTTGAGTCCTCCAACAAGGTAGGCCAATAATAGCCTTGCCTCATGATCTTGTGCGCCAAGGACCTAGCCCCCGAGTGCGATCCGCAGACGCCCTCGTGGACTTCGCCGAGGACGTAGGCCGCCTCCAAGGGGCGGAGGCACCTTAAGAGGGGGGCGGTGAACGAGGTCCGATACAGCCTCCCTTCATAGAGTACGTAGTGGGCGGACTTCCTGACAAGTCGCCGAGCTTGATCTTCGTCTTCAGGGAGGATCCCTTCGGCGAGGTAGGCGACGAGCGGGTCCATCCAAGACGGCTCCGGGTCAATCGCCATCACCGCCCCAGCCTCGCCGATGCTCGGGGCATCCAGGGTCTCCAGGTAGATTGCCCTCGACAGGTTGCGCGCCTCTGCGCCCACCAAGCAGGACAACCTGTCGGCCCTGGCATTTTCGCTTCTGGGGACCTGCTGGAGGTCGACGCTGCCGAGGTCGGAAATGAGTGCTTGCACCTTCCGGACGTAGTTCTGCATGGTCGGGCTCCGGGCCTCGAACTCCCCACGGACCTGCCCGACCACCAGCTGGGAGTCGGTGAAGACCTTCAAACGCCGGATGCCGAGCTCCCCGGCGAGTTTGAGTCCCGCGACTAGGGCCTCGTACTCCGCCTCGTTGTTGGTCACTGGAAATCCAAACCTCAAGGCATACTCGGCTATCACTCCATCAGGACTGGTAAGGACCAGCCCGGCCCCTCCACCCTCGGGGTTCGACGACCCATCGATGTGAAGCGTCCAGGTCGGGAGGTCGAGGCTGGGCGTTTCCGGCGGTCTAGGTTCCGCCACCTGCACCGTGCACTCAGCGAGGAAGTCCACGAGCACCTGGGCCTTGATGGCGGGCCGAGGCTGGTAGCGGATGTCGAACTCACCGAGTTCTATTGCCCACTTCACCAGCCGTCCCGCATTTTCGGGGTTGCTGAGCATCTGTCGTAGTGGTTGATCAGTTAAGAGGGTGACAGAATGGGCCTGGAAATAGGGGCGCAGCCTCCTGGTCGCGGTCAGCAGCGCGAAGGCGATCTTTTCAGCCTTCGTATACCGCACCTCGGCATCCCGTAGGACCCGGCTGATGTAGTACACGGGCTTCTGGAGCTTTGCCTCTTTCCGAACCAGCACCGCACTGACCGCGGTTGGGGAGACCGCCAGATAGAGGTAGAGCATCTCCCCTTCTTGCGGCTTGGACAGCAGGGGAGGAGACGCCAGGTATTCCTTGAGCTGGTCGAATGCTGCTTGACATTCGGCCGTCCAGAGGAAGTCTTTCGGACTTTTTAACACCTTGAAGAATGGTTGGCAGCGTTCGGCCGATTTTGCCACAAATCGTCCGAGCGCGGCGACCCTTCCAGCGAGCTCCTGAATCTCCTTCACTTTGGTCGGAGGGGACATACTTTGGATGGCCTTGATTTTGTCCGGGTTGGCTTCGATACCCCGCTGGTTGACAATGAAACCGAGGAACCTCCCGGCCGAAGCGCCAAAGGCGCACTTCGCTGGGTTCAGCTTCATGCGAAACTTCCGCAAGGTGGTGAAAGTCTCCTCCAGATCCACGATGTGCTGGTCTGCCTGGCGGCTTTTCACCAGCATATCGTCCACGTACACCTCCATATTCCGGCCGATTTGCTCTTTGAAGATTTTGTTGACGAGGCGCTAGTAAGTGGCGCCAGCATTCTTCAGACCGAAGGGCATTACCTTGTAGCAGTACAGCCCCCGGTCTGTTAGAAAGGCAGTTTTCTCCTCGTCCTGTGGGGCCATCATTATCTGGTTGTAACCGGAGAAGGCGTCCATGAAAGACAGCAGCTGATGTTCGGAAGTCGCGTCGACCAGTTGGTCTATCCGCGGAAGCGGAAAGCTATCCTTGGGGCACGCCTTGTTCAGGTCGGTATAGTCGACGCACATCCTCCACTTCCCGCTTGCCTTCCGGACAAGTACGACATTTGCCAGCCACTCGGGGTAACTCACCTCCCTTATGAATCCTGCCTCCAAGAGTTTGTCTACCTCCTGGTCGATCACCCGGATCCGATCCGGGGCACAGTGTCTCTTCTTCTGCTTCACTGGCCGGTGGGTCGGGTCGACGTTGAGGGCGTGAGAGATGACCTCCGGGTCGATCCCAGGTACATCGGCCGCCGACCAGGCAAATACATCGGCATTGGCTCGGAGGAATTCCACCAACCGGGCCCGAGCTCCCGGGTCGAGATTGGCGCCGACCCGGACCGCCCGGTCCCGGCGGCCTTCCTCGAGGGGAACTTCGACCACACCCTCGGCCGGCTCCCCCTGCCGCAAGGCCACCTCGTCTCTGGCATCAAGGGACTCGACGCTTAGGGCTTCTGCGGACTTCTTCCCTTTGAGGGTCGCTAAGAAACATTGCCGTGCGGTCGGTTGGTCACCTCGGACCTCCCCGATCCCGACCGTCGTGGGGAACCGCATGAGCAAGTGGTACGTGGAGACCACCGCACGAAGGGCGTTCAGCCCGGGTCGTCCGAGGATAGCGTTGTAAGCCGAGGGAACACGGACGACCAAGAACCTGAGTCGCACCGTGGCTTCTGCGGGTGCGACGCCCGCAGTCACAGGCAGCTCAACGACACCTTCCACCGGGACAGCGTCACCGGTGAATCCTACGAGGGGGGTGGACATTTTGTGCAACAATTGTCTGGACAAGCCCAGCTTTTGGAAGGCCTCGTAAAATAAGATATCAGCTGAGCTTCCACTATCCACAAGAACACGCCTTACATCATAGTTTGCCATGGTGAGGGAGATTACCATGGCGTCATCGTGGGGGGTCTGAACCCCCTTTACATCCTCATCACAAAAAGTGATTACGTTGCCGACCCTCTGCCTCTTTGCGACGGCCGCCCCCGACGCCTCCGTCGAGCCCCCTGCGTTCCTCACGGGTCGGGGGCAGCCCCCAGTGATAGTGTGGATCACGCCCGCAACGGGTCGATTCTGCTCCCGAGGCCCCGGAGGAGCCGGGTCGGCCGGACGCGGGTCTGCGGGGGGACGTCGGTCGCTCACATATCGACCGAGACGCCCCCGGCGGATGAGAGCCTCGATCTCGTCCCGAAGCTGGAAGCAGTCTTCCGTGTCGTGGCCGTGGTCTCGGTGGTACTCACAGTACGCCCGGGAGGGCCTCTTCCCAAGGATCTTCCGCATCTGTCTCGGGGCCGGGAGGTCCTCCCGCCCCTTGATCTCCATAAGGATCTTGGCCCGGGGAGTCAGGAGAGGGGTGTACCGGTTGAAACGTCGGGGCGGAGAACGAGGGCGTGGGGCGCCGTGGTTCTTCGCTGGTGACGGGCTTCTGCGCCGACGCTGGGGCATCGGGCTCCTCCTCTGGCGTGCCTCTTTCCGCCTTTTCTTCCCAAGCTTTGGAGGGATCTCGGCGGCCTCCTTGCTCCGGTGGGTGGCCGCCTCCTCGGCGTCCGCATACTGGTTCGCCCGGGACAACAGCTCTGGGAAGCTCCGCGGCAGGCGTTTGTCCAGGGAGAAGGTGAGTCTGCCCTTCCGGAAGCCACGCTTCAGGGCTGAAAGAGCTACCTCCTGACTCAGGCTCCGGACCTCCAGCGTAGCCCTGTTGAAGCGGGTAAGATAATCCCGCAGGCTTTCTCCCTCGTTTTGCCGGACATCAAAGAGGGAGTCGGAGACCAGTCGCCGCCGGCTACTGACGGCGAAATGAGTGACGAAGAGGCGAGTGAACTGGTCGAAGGACCGGATTGAGTCAGCCTCCAGCCCGGCGAACCATGCCCTCGCCGGGCCACGGAGGGTTGCCGGGAAAGCCTTGCAGAGAAGGGGATCTGATGCTCCGTGGAGGAGCATAAGGGTCCTGAAACTCTCGACGTGATCCCGCGGGTCCGCCGCCCCGTCATAGGGTTCGATCGCCGGTATTTTGAACCCCGGTGGATTCGGGGTCCGCAGGATCCTCGAGGCAAGCGCCGGCTGGGAGGAGATCTCTAAGTCGGCGAAGGGATCTTTGGAATGGCCCTTCAGGACCTGGAGTTGTCGGTGGAGATCGTCCACCCGCCGGTCCAGGGAGCGCGACCGGTGGGTGGGAGACAAGGAGCGGCGAGAGGGGGACCGACTGGAGCGCGGGTTCCTCGAGGATTGGGGGGTCTGGGAACGCGCCCGGGCCCGCCTCTCGGACCCCGCGCGGCTCCGGTGGGAGGGTCCCGGCAGAATGGAGCGTGCTCGAGAATCCTCCTCGCGCCGGCGCTCATCCCCATGGGAGAGGAAGGAGCGCGGGTTGAGGAGGACAGGCGAATGCTCAGGCCGTGGCGGCTCCTGAGCCCGCTGCGGCGCCCGGGAAATCGCACCCTGCAGATTCTGCACCGCCTCCGCGAGGGTGCGAACCTGCTGGGTTAGTTGGTCGAACTGGGCGGCTTCGACCGTCTGAACGGGCGGTGGGGAGGTGGAGTGTTGCTGAGAGTGTGTTGGAGATGCAGCGGCCTTCCGGCCAGAGGCGTGAGAGGCCCCACGACCGGAAGCATTGGAAGCTCCACGACCACCTCGCCGTGCCATTACGATCGCTCTGAGATCCGGGCCCTTCCTCTAGCGCCAACTATTGCTGGGGATCCAAACCGAGAACGATTGGCACAGCGGTGTGAACGGGGTTCCCTTGGAATTGCTTCGGTTGCGCTCCACCTTCCGCCGGGAAACCTGCAGGCAAGCCTCGCACCACCACCGGGGTAGTGGGGGCCCTCCGACGATCAAGTTAGGGAAGATCGAAGGAGAAGGAGAGGTAGCAGGTAAGATGATACTCTGAAAAATCTTGCTTACCCTCCCCCTTCCCCCCCAGCCGCATATATACCAGGCTGGGGGGTTCTTTTGGAGATTGGTCATCGTGTGGCGCGATGGGGTTGCCCCTGACATGGCCGTTACAGGGCGTCGTGGGGCAGCGCTGGGTACGGCTATGGCAGGGCGTAGTGGAGTTCCGCTTTGTACGGCTGTTACAGGGGATTGTGAAACAGCGTCGGATACGGCCGTTGCAGGGAGTAGTGGAGCAGGGGGCCGCGGCGTGCCTCAGGGGAACAGTCTGTTGTTATCAGAGATTGCCGACTCGGGGTCGGATTGCTGGATCAAGGGGCAGCCGACTCGGGGTCGGGCTGCGGAGCCGAAGATATCCGACCCGAGGTCGGATTGCTGGATCAAGGGGCAGCCGACTCGGGGTCGGGCTGCGGAGCCGAAGATATCCGACCCAAGGTCGGATTGCTGGATCAAGGGGCAGCCGACTCGGAGTCGGGCTGCGGAGCCGAAGATATCCGACCCGAGGTCGGATTGCTGGATCAAGGGGCAGCCGTAGTCTTTCCGGGCGCGCGTGCCGGTCACGTGGGGCATGGTGGCTAAGTTCCCCCGTAACAGTATATATCACACAACAACCTAATCTCGATAATGTTGTCGTCCTAGTAACAACATATCATTTGGTCGCGAACAAGTTTAAGGACTCAAAGATAAATCCTCCTTTATCATAACATAAGTCCTAAGGACTTCATCATATAAGAGTTCATTTGAAGATGAAATGATGAATTATGCCAAATAACACTTTATTAATTTATCAATTCATTTACAAAATTCAATCATCAATATGCTGACGATTGACATTTAGGATACAATTCCCAACAACTCCCACTTAGCCTAAAGCCAATCGGCACAGTATCTAATACCCATCTTCGACTTGTGTTTGTTGAACTCTTTGATGCCGAGAACTTTGGTAAATGGGTCAGCCAGATTTTCTTTTGTATCAATCTTCTGAAGATCAATATCACCTCGTTCTATAATCTTTCGAACCAGGTGATAGCGTCGCAGAATATGCTTGGTCCGCTGATGTGCTTTAGGTTCCTTTGCCTGAGCTATGGCTCCAGTGTTATCACAAAATATTGAAACTGGACCATCAATGGAAGGTGCCACTCCCAGCTCGGTGATGAACTTGCGCAACCATACGGCTTCCTTGGCTGCATCAGATGCTGCGATGTATTCTGCTTCACATGTAGAATCTACCACTGTATGCTGCTTGGAACTCTTCCAGCAGATGGCCCCATCCTTAAGAGTAAAGATATATCCCGATACGCTCTTGCTATCATCTTGATCGACTGAAAACTTGAATCGGTATATCCTTCAAGTTTTAAGTCAGAATCACCATAGACAAGCCACTGATCTTTAGTATTTCTCAAATACTTAAGAATGGTTTTCACAACCTTCCAATGATTGCTACCTGAATCAGACTGGTATCTGCTCACTACTCCTAGTGAGTATGCCATGTCTGGTCTAGTACATGTCATGGCATACATTATAGATTCCACTGCCGAAGCATATGAAATTCTATCCATACTCTCTCTTTCTTGAGGGGTTGTCGGACAATCCCTTTTAGAGAGGTTAATTCCATGGCCCATCGGAAGATAACCTTTCTTGGAATTAATCATACTGAACTTCTTCAGTATAGTATCAATGTATGTGGATTGGGATAATCCAAGCAATCTTTTAGATCTATCTCTATAGATCTCATCCCTAGGATGTAAGATGCTTCTCCCAAATCTTTTACATCCATTTGCCAGATTTCATAGTCTAAATGTGCTGCTATCGCAAGCACAATCCGAATGGAGTTGAGCATTGCTATAGGAGAAAATATCTCATCATAGTCAATACCATAACGTTGACGATATCCTTTAGCAACCAGATGGACTTTATAGGTCTCTACCTTTCCGTCTGCGCCCCATTTTCTTTTGAATATCCACTTACACCCTATGGGTTTAATTCCTTCGGATGGGTCAACTAATGTCCATACATCATTGACCTTCATGAATTCCATTTCGGATTGCATGGCTCCAAGCCATTTATTAGAGTCATACCTCTGCATTGCATCCATATATGTGATCGGATCCTCATCGTTTTCATCAAGTTCAATAGGATCCCCATCCTGGACCAAGAAACCGTAGTATCTGTCCGGCTGACGTGGTACTCTACCTGATCGCCTTAATGGTGCATCTAAGATGGGTTCTGGATTTGATCTTGGTGGTAAAATGGACCACCCCACAAATGCAATTATAGCACCCAAATCCGTCAGCAAGATCGAGCTCATCCAAGTGATCGGGCTCTTCGGCTCATCCAAGTGATCGGGCTCTTCTAAGTGATCGAGCTCATAGGCCGAGCCGAGCACAGTGAGCCGAGCACAGCGAGCCGAGCACGGCGAGCCGAGCACGGCAGGCTGCCGAGCACAGCGAGCCGAGCACAGCAGGCCGAGCACAGCAGGCTGCCGAGCACAAAAGGCTGCCGAGCACAGAAGGCCGAGCACAGAAGGCCGAGACTAGAGAGCGCCGACCAGAAAGGCAACCCCGCCGAGCCCATGCCTTGGCCAAATATCCAATCTCCGCCTAACCCTCCAAAGGATCTGACAACTAAATATATGACTCCACTTCAATCTGCCACCATCCCCAAGTCATTAAGGCACAAGATCTCCGCAGGCATTCGGCACACCCTATCATTAATGCATGAGACCCCTCAGGCCTCCAATGCACTCAGTCATTAAATGAACACGGCTCAAGATGATCTCCGGATCACTGAACCATCAAAGCGTACGGCTCTTTCTGACCACCGGTTCACTCAGCAATCAATGCACTTGTCATCTACGGACCCCAAGCCCACCACGGCCGGCGGTTCAACCACCCCAACGGGTCCGATCAATCGTGACAGCTCCCTGACAGTGACGGTAACTCATTAATTCGCCCAGTCACATCACAGGTAATCCGGCCACCCTTCCTATAAAAGGGGAGCTTCTCCCTCTGAGAAGGAGGAGGCCTCTTCCTCCCAAGGGGATTATTTCGGACTTCCACATACAATCCTCTCTCTCTTCTTCAAAGTTAAGCCCCCCTCTGACTTAAGCATCGGAGGGCCGGCGCCGGGGAGCCCGGCCACCGGTTTTCCTTGCAGGACTTGCACACCCCCCGCGGCGGAGGACGCAGCCAGCCGGCGCACCGCCGCCCGCCTCCTACAGCAGCGGAGCTCCTCCTTCCCCGGCTTCACGGCGGCCCCCGGGTCCAATTTCCAGCAACAGTTGGCGCTAGAGGAAGGGACCGAGTTCGCTGCCATGAAGCTAAGAAGCAAAGGGGCTTCCAACGCCTCTCGACGTCCTCCACCAAGCCCAGAATGCTCCGTTCGGAACTCACCACCCCCGGTTGAGCCAGCACCTCAAGTTCAACCGAAACAATTTGATGCCCTGGTACAGCAAGTGCAGGCGTTGGCTACCGCCGTCCAAAGCTTGCAGCCCAGGGGCATTCCAGCAGCACCGCCTCCCCCGGCTCCAGTTCAACCGGAGCCTCCTACAAGCGGACTTCCCTTTCGAGGTCAGGACTCTCAAGTCCAGGCCTCCCTCTGGAGAGAACACCCAGCTAGAGGCCCTGGTGGCAGGCCCCAACCCTCAGAGGTCGAGTCAGTTCCAGGGCAACTTGCACCAGAACGGACCGCTGCAGCGATCCCCCAGAATGATGAACTCGACAAGAAGGTCGAGGAGCTGGAGCGCCAGATCCAGGCACTCCATGGAAGGAAACCGGGACGTGATGGTGACTTTGAGTTCACCACAAAGTCCCCCTTCTCCCAGCAAATTGATGACGAACCAGTCCCACCGCGGTTCAAGATGCCCCAGGTGGAGCCTTACAACGGCAGGGCCGACCCCCTTGACCACCTGGAAAGTTATCGGGCCTTAATGGCCCTACAAGGAGCCTCGGAGGCCATGATGTGCAAAGCCTTTCCAGCAACGCTCCGAGGACCAGCCCGGCTTTGGTTCACCGGGTTGAAGCCGAGTACTGTCTCCTCCTTTGAGCAGCTCGGCAGGCAGTTTGCCAGTAATTTTGCCGCTAGCCAGCCCCAGCGGCGGACGTCGGACTCCCTCCTTGACATCAAACAAGAGGAGGGAGAGTCCTTCAAGGAGTACTTGGATCGGTTTACTGCCGCAACATGGGAAGTCCGGGAGCTGGACCAGTCAATCGCCATGTCGGCACTAAAGACTGGAGCCCGGTCTTACAGGTTCCTCTTCTCTATCGAGAAGAACTTCCCTGCGGACCTCACCGAAATGTTGACCCGAGCTCGCAAGTACGCCAAGGCTGAGGAAGCCATGGCCTCTCGACGGGAGGAAGCCGAACGACCTGCCAAGATGCAGAAGAAGCACCAGGAGCACTCCCAACCAAGTAGCAGATTCCCCTGGCATGAGAAAGAGCCTCCTTGGCCCAAGAGCCTAGCTCGCCCGGGGTCTCCCCTCCAAAAATTTCAGACGTACACTCCTCTCACATCCACCCGAGCAGAAATCCTCATGGAGATTGAGGGTCGGGGCTACCTCCGACCTCCATTGAGAATGCGTCCGACAGAGTCGCGGAAGCACTCGAAAAAGTACTGCCGCTTCCACCGAGATCGCGGCCATGATACGGAGGATTGCTAGAGCTTCGTGATGAGATCGAGGCACTTGTCCGCTGAGGTCGGTTGAGTTATTTTGTCCGTGATCATGCCTACAGGAGAGAGCCCGAGGAACAAAATCCAGTGCCGCATAGGGAGCAGAATGACCACTGACCTCTCACGGGCATCATCAATACCATCAGAGGGCGGGCAACTAGAGGCACCAGAAGCTCCGAGCTCGGAAAAAAGAGCTTCCTCAAAGCATCCGTGCACTGTGAAAGTCACATCTCCTTTTCTGATGAAGACCAAAAGGGTGTTGAGCCCTCTTTATGACGACGCTGTAGCTATTTCCCTCATCATTGCAAGGTTTTAAAAAAGGATTTTAGTACATCATGAAAGCTCGGCTGATACCTTATGTTGTATGCCTTCCAAAGGATGAGCGCTCCTCTGGCTAGATTCATAGGAGATTCTACCCCAAGAAAGTACTATGAAGCTAAATCCTTTCATGGTCCAGAAGGCTGCCGAGCTCAGAAGGCCGCCGAGCTCGGAAGGCAGAGCACCAAAGGCCGCCGAGCTCAGAAGGCTGCCAAGCTCCGAAGCCCGAATGCAGAACACCTCCCCCAGAAAATCGAGCCAAAGAAGGCCGGTGCTGAGCCAAGTCCTGAGGGACTTTGGAGCTCGGGAGTCATCAAAATATCTCCAAAAGGTACAGGACGCCACTTTGGCTTCAAATAATTTCAATATTTTATCTATTTTCAGGTCGGAGAATCCAAAAAAACGACCAACGTCGCCCCGAATAGGGCGCACGATCGCCAACGGACGAGGTCCGTCTCCTGTATGCGTCTCCAATGATGCTCTAGCTAAGCTCGGGACGCCGATTCGACGCCATTCGACGACATTCGACGACATTCGACGCCATTCGACGACATTCGACGCCATTCGACGCCACTCGACGCCATTCGACGCCACTCGACGCCACTCGACGCCACTCGACGACATTCGACGACATTCGACGACATTCGACGCCATTCGACGCCATTCGACGCCACTCGACGCCACTCGACGACACTCGACGACACTCGACGACACTCGACGCCACTCGACGCCACTCGACGCCACTCGACGCCATTCGACGACATTCGACGCCATTCGACGACATTCGACGCCATTCGACGACATTCGACGACATTCGACGCCATTCGACGACAACGACGACATTTCGACGCCATTCGACGACATTCAACGCCATCCGACGCCTTTCAACGCCATTCGACGCCTCCTACGACAAGCCAAAGAAGGCCGCTGAGTCAACCTGGAGCACTTAACTCCAACTGCATGAGAGGTACATCCTACTTGGCACGTACACCTTTATACATATTTGGCTATATTACAGGATGATCGACGACTGGACTACTTCCTTCGTCCGAGCCAAAAAGCAGCTCGAACTCGGAAGTCGGGGGGTAGTGTTGGTGGTAAAATGGACCACCCCACAAATGCAATTATAGCACCCAAATCTGTCAGCAAGATCGAGCTCATCCAAGTGATCGGGCTCTTCGGCTCATCCAAGTGATCGGGCTCTTCTAAGTGATCGAGCTCATAGGCCGAGCCGAGCACAGCGAGCCGAGCACGGCAGGCTGCCGAGCACAGCGAGCCGAGCACAGCAGGCCGAGCACAGCAGGCCGCCGAGCACAGCAGGCTGCCGAGCACAAAAGGCTGCCGAGCACAGAAGGCCGAGCACAGAAGGCCGAGACTAGAGAGCGCCGACCAGAAAGGCAACCCCGCCGAGCCCATGCCTTGGCCAAATATCCAATCTCCGCCTAACCCTCCAAAGGATCTGACAACTAAATATATGACTCCACTTCAATCTGCCACCATCCCCAAGTCATTAAGGCACAAGATCTCCGCAGTCATTCGGCACACCCTATCATTAATGCATGAGACCCCCTCAGGCCTCCAATGCACTCAGTCATTAAATGAACACGGCTCAAGATGATCTCCGGATCACTGAACCATCAAAGCGTACGGCTCTTTCTGACCACCGGTTCACTCAGCAATCAATGCACTTGTCATCTACGGACCCCAAGCCCACCACGGCCGGCGGTTCAACCACCCCAACGGGTCCGATCAATCGTGACAGCTCCCTGACAGTGACGGTAACTCATTAATTCGCCCAGTCACATCACAGGTAATCCGGCCACCCTCCCTATAAAAGGGGAGCTTCTCCCTCTGAGAAGGAGGAGGCCTCTTCCTCCCAAGGGGATTATTTCGGACTTCCACATACAATCCTCTCTCTCTTCTTCAAAGTTAAGCCCCCCTCTGACTTAAGCATCGGAGGGCCGGCGCCGGGGAGCCCGGCCACCGGTTTTTCCTTGCAGGACTTGCACACCCCCCGCGGCGGAGGACGCAGCCAGCCGGCGCACCGCCGCCCGCCTCCTACAGCAGCGGAGCTCCTCCTTCCCCGGCTTCACGGCGGCCCCCGGGTCCAATTTCCAGCAACAGATCTAATCAACTCCGACTCAATTGGTTCAGTGGATGGTGTCGGGTCTTCTACATGTTGAACTTTCCTAAGCTCAACATTAGAGCTTTTAGTTCCTTCACTAAGAAATTCTTTCTCTAGGAAAACAGCTCTATTGCTTATGAACAACTTTTGTTCTTCAGCAAAGTAGAAGTAATATCCTTTAGTTTCTTTAGAATAACCAACAAAGAAACATTTGTCAGACTTGGGTTCAAGTTTGTCTGTCTTCAAACGTTTGACGTACGCTGGACACCCCCAAACCCTAAGGTGAGAGAGCATCGGCTTACGTCCAGTCCACATCTCATGTGGTATTTTATTTACAGACTTACTTGGAACCTTATTTAGAATATAGCAGGCTGACTCAAGTGCATATCCCCAAAAGGATATGGGCAGATCAGCAAACCCCATCATGGATCGAACCATGTCTAACAGAGTTCGATTTTTCCTTTCTAACACACCATTATATTGTGGTGTACCAGGAGGAGTCCATTGGAAGAGAATCCCATTTTCTTCTAGATATGTCAAAAACTCACAGGAGAGGTATGAAGAGAAAATATCCCGCAAAATCAGATAAAATCGGATGCCAGGTCAGAAAATCAGTTTTAAAATTTTATCTATTTATTTATAACAGGTATAAATAAATAACATTACTATATTATGTTTACCATACCTCGATCCCGCAGCGGAAGATGGTCGAGGTACTCTGGAACAGAATCTGGTACAGGGCCAAGTGCTGGATCAGATACTGGATCGGATGCTAAATCTGGTATTGGATCGGGAACTGGATCTGGTGCCGGATCTGGTACTGGTGGATCTGGTGCTATGCGAGGCCCGGATGTACGGACCCTCTACTTCACACGCACGCCAAGAAATGCAGGAAGGTAGGATGATGTCTGTATAGTGCAAAAACCCTTTTGCAAATAAACCCCTGGAAGAAAAGAATTTCAAAAATTCTTTCTTCCTTTTTTTTTCTTTTTCTTTCTTTTCTTCTTTTTTTCCGTTTCCTTTTTCTCTCTTTTACAGGCTACTCAAAAAATCATGAATCTCCCCTCTCCCCAAATAAAATCTCTAGCTATGAATGAAGAGAAAGCTAGCCTATATATAGGCAAAGACAAGGCTGAACCAGGAAAGAGAAAACGCCAAAAGGGAAGAGTGAACGCCAAACGTTTCATGATTTTATTGAATTTTTTGAACCATTTGATTTCAATTAAATCAGTACTATATTAAAGAGGTTTCAAAACCGAAGAGACACGTCTCTTCGGATCTTCAAATGGTAGCCGAAAGAGGAAAAATCAAGCGGCCTTCGATGTGTTCGGAAGAAGAAGAAGTAACGCGGTCCACGGGAGAAGTATTTGCAGAAAAAAATTGGTCCACTGGACCGAGGAAGAAACCAGAACCAACAAAAAAAAACGTGTCATTCAATTAGAGGGGCAAACAAGTAAATATCCAAATCAAATTTGACTTTTCTTAAATGGGTTAATTCAAATGGGCTGAATCAAATGGGCTTGGGTCCATTATTGGTTCTAAACCAAATTGAAGACCAATTTGAAAGATTTTGGATCCGAAAAAATTCCACATGAATCTGATTCATGTGAACTCCAATTAGTTCAATTTTCAGATCAATCCAAGTCACACTTGGACTAGAATAAATATGGAATAAATTCTAATAAAATCATCATTAAGCCCAATTACATTCATTTGAATCCAATTCAAAACCAAACTCAACAAATGAGTCCAAATCAATTTCAATTACATTAATTGAAACTTGATTAAGCCAGAATATAGACATAATTAAATACACATCCATGAAATTCAGTATGTACCTCATGTTCAGTGCTAGCTGAACATAGACAAAACCAAATCTCAAATGACCCACAATTTAATTCTCAATTAAATTGGATCAAGTCCTTCCTACTTAACTTGACTTATGTGCGTGACTCCGATAGGTTCGAACACTAAGCCGGTAGTACATGAACCACTCCATGTACTAATCGAGGTGACCATCTAGCAATGATACCCGATGTCCGGATAGGTCGAATATGCAAAGCAACATTCAAGAACCCATTCATATGGTTACCGCATAATTCATCCTTTTGACCAACGATGCTCAAGATGACCTAAAGTGAACTGTCACACTTTGGTCCGGTCATCCATATTGTATTTTAATTAATTAAATTCAAGTGACCAATCACTTGGTTTACCCTGGCCAATGTTTTACTAAATTGAAACACAGCGAAACATCAATTCCTAAAATCTGGAGCGGTCAATCCCTTCTTGACTCATACACAGACTTCGCGAGTACTTAACTGCACCCAGCAACTTTTCAATATCTGAATTAGAAATTCAGATCGTTCAGTGCTAAAGTACAGTGAGTTGCTTGCAAGTCACCGTGATAGTCTCAGGTCTAAGGGATACTTATGCCCATATGCTTTGTGAGCTAACTCCTGACAGTGGAGTGCTCAACAGGTGAGTCACTGTTCAGCGACGATGTACTCTTACATCTCACCTATATGCCATACCAGTGTCTCCACACTCCTTGGTTAAGAGGACAACCAACTAAATGGCATACAACGACCTATACTTGACATAGCTATTGTCCAATTAATAGCTTGTCATTTGGTCGCGAACCAATTTAAGGACTAAATGATAAAACCTCCTTTATCCACTAAATTAGTCCTAAGGACTTCATCACAATACACAGGAGTTCCTATTTGAAGATGCAACACTTGTGATGAAAAGAATGCCAGAATAGATTTTATTATTCATTAAATAAAACATATACATTATTCTTACAATAAAAATTGGCTTTGGGACACAATTCCCAACAACTCCCACTTGAACTAAAGCCAATTTGTACAGTATCTAATACCCATCTTCGATTTGTGATAATCGAACTCCTTTACAGCAAGGGCTTTAGTGAATGGGTCAGCTAAGTTTTCCTTTCCATCGATCTTATGAAGATTGATGTCACCTCGTTCCACAATCTCTCGTACAAGGTGGTAGCGACGCAAAATGTGCTTGGTCTTATGGTGAGACTTTGGTTCCTTCGCTTGTGCAATAGCTCCAGTGTTGTCACAGTACAAAAGAACTGGACCGTTGATTGAGGGAACCACACCAAGTTCATTGATAAACTTTTTTATCCAAACAGCTTCCTTTGCGGCATCTGATGCAGCAATATATTCTGCTTCACATACTGAATCGGCTACTGAATACTGCTTGGAACTTTTCCAGCAGATTGCTCCTCCATTAAGGGTAAACACATAACCTGACATACTCTTACTGTCATCATGATCTGACTGAAAACTAGAGTCTGTTAACCCCACAAGTTTTAAATCAGATTCTCCATATATTAACCATTGATCCTTAGTATTTCCTAAATACTTTAGGATGGTTTTCACCACCTTCCAATGGTTTTCACCCGGATCAGATTGATACCGACTCGCTACTGCTAGTGAGTAAGCAACATCTGGTCTTGTACATGTCATGGCGTACATTATAGATCCAATTGCAGAAGCATATGGGACTCTACTCATACGCACTCTCTCTTCAGAAGTTGTCAGACAATCTTTCTTAGAGAGGGAAATTCCTTGGCCTATCGGAAGATAGCCTTTCTTGGAATTCTCCATGCTAAACCGTTTTAGCAACGTATCAATGTACGTGGATTGGGATAATCCAAGCATTCTCTTAGATCTATCTCTATAGATCTTTATCCTTAGGATGAAAGATGCTTCTCCCAAATCTTTCATGGAGAACTGTGATGATAGCCAGAGTTTTATATTTTGTAATGCAGGGATGTCATTCCCAATTAAGAGAATATCATCCACATACAAGACAAGAAATATAATCACAGAATTATTTGCCCACTTGTAAACACAAGGTTCTTCTTCGTTCTTAACGAAGCCAAACATTTTGATTGTTTTATCGAAACGTTTGTTCCAACTTCGAGAAGCTTGCTTAAGTCCATAAATGGACTTCTGTAGTTTTAATATCTTAGACTCGTCTGTGGAAATGAAACCCTCAGGTTGTATCATATACACCTCTTCTTCCAGCTCACCATTTAGAAAAGCTGTTTTCACATCCATTTGCCAGATTTCATAATCCAGATATGCAGCTATAGCAAGCAAAATCCGAATAGATTTGAGCATTGCCATAGGAGAAAAAGTCTCGTCATAGTCAATACCATAACATTGACGAAATCTCTTGGCAACCAGACGGGATTTATAGGTCTCCACCTTTCCGTCTGCGCCTCTCTTTCTTTTGAAGATCCATTTGCACCCTATGGGTTTTATCCCTTCGGGTGGATCAACTAGTGTCCATACACTATTGATTTCCATGGACTCCATTTCGGATTTCATGGCATTAAGCCATAACTCAGAGTCGGACCTCTGCATAGCATCCATATAGGTGATCGGATCCTCATTGTTCTCATCGAGCTCAATAGGATCCGTGTCATGGACCAAGAAACTGTAGTATCTATCCACTTGACGCGGTACTCTACCGGATCGCCTTAATGGTACCTCTATACTGGGCTCCGAGTTTGATCTAATCAAAACCGATTCTGTGGGTTCAGTAGATTGTGTTAAATCTTCCACCTGCTGAACTTCACTAAGTTCAACCTTAGAGGCAACAATTCCTTCACCAAGGAATTTCTTTTCCAAAAATGTTGCCTTAAGTCCTACGAACACCTTTTGTTCATTAGAAAGGTAAAAGTAATAACCCCTAGTTTCTTTGGGGTACCCAACAAAATAACACTTGTCAGACCTAGGACCAAGTTTGCCAGTTTGAGAACATTTAACATAAGCCGGACACCCCCAAACCCTAAGGTAAGAAAGTATCGGCTTACGCCCAGTCCATATCTCATATGGAGTCTTCTCTACGGACTTACTTGGAACTTTATTTAGTATTATACATGCAGATTCTAAAGCGTAACCCCAAAAAGACAAAGGCAGACTAGTAAACCCCATCATGGATCGAACCATGTCTAACAATGTTCGATTCCTCCTCTCGGACACACCATTATGCTGCGGTGTTCCAGGAGGGGTCCATTGAGAAAGAATCCCATTCTCCTCTAGATAAGTCAAAAAATCACCGGAAAGGTATTCTCCTCCTCGGTCTGACCGAAGGATCTTAATACACTT
Source organism: Phoenix dactylifera (assembly GCF_009389715.1). Taxonomy (NCBI): domain Eukaryota; kingdom Viridiplantae; phylum Streptophyta; class Magnoliopsida; order Arecales; family Arecaceae; genus Phoenix; species Phoenix dactylifera. Next base: position 31,545 of record NW_024068221.1, read on the forward strand.
TCCAGTCTGTTTTTCTACTTCATTACGAAATCGTTTGAACATTTCAAATGATTCCGACTTATGTTTCATTAGATAGACATATCCATATCTAGATAGGTCATCTGTGAAGGTTATGAAGTAGGTATAACCATCTTTGGCACTTGTGTTCATAGGTCCACATACATCAGTATGTATGAGTCCAAGAACATCGCTGGATCTTTCACCTTTTCCTGTAAAAGGTGACTTGGTCATTTTACCAAGAAGACATGATTCACAAGTCGGCAATGGTTCATAATCATTGATTTCTAAAATGCCTTGTTGGGCTAACCTGTTTATCCTGTTTTTGTTTATATGACCAAGCTGGCAATGCCATAAATAGGTTTCATTGACTTTATCTAATTTAGGGTGTTTATTAGATGTGTACATTACATTCACAGGCAATGATAGAGTATAAATGCCATATTTCATTTGTCCATTGAAAATTTTAGTATCATTCAAAATGATATCACAAAATCTTTCATTTATATAAAAGGTATAACCATTCTTGGCCAAAAACCTACAGAGATGACATTCATCAAGAATGCTGGACAAAAGTGACAATCATCTAACATAACTACTCCAGACTCAAAAAACAACTCAATGACTCCTAAAGCTAGGACTGGAACAGATCTTCCATCACCAACATTTAGGAATCGATCGCCGTTCTTGAATCTTCTGTTGGGAACCCGCCCATGCCGCTGATATTTCAAAAATTTTTCAGATGGCAGCGGAATCGGCATGCACGGGTTCGACGTTCATCGCATGAACGTTGTTTCGAGACCTTTCGTAATTAGGTAAGAATTAAAACTTTTAAAACTATTAGGAAGATCAAATCTTCACCTTGCGCGGGTGGATGATCACCGCAAATCTGAATTCGTAGTTTTGGAAGAGGGTTCGCTTGAAGCCGTTCAAACGTCCGGCCTCTATGGGTATCCACACGAAGCAGGATCCGATCCAAGCTCTCTATCTCACCGGGGTGCTAGCTCCCTTGCAAAGATAGCTTTGATGGCTGATGTCCTCTCTTTCAATCAACTCTTGATTGCACTAGAGAGGAGGAAGAAGAAGGATCTTGAAGAAGAAGAAGAAGATCAAATCCCTTCGCAGCCTTCTTCTCTTCACACGCGCTGAAGCCAAGGAAGAAGACCAAGAGGAGGGAGACGCCTCCTCTTCTTTTCCTTTGCTGATGGCGGCTGAACCAAGGGTGGAGGGGGAGAGGGTGGCCACGGCTTGGAGGAAGAGGGCTCTTCTACCTTGGGGCCGGCCCTAGTCCTCTTTTTATAAGGAGTGGAGCTCCTAACAATTAGGAGCTCCAAGACAATCTTCCAAAGAGGGAAGGGGGGCGCCGGCCCCTCTCTTCATGCCGCACACAAGGAGAGGAGGAGGGGCGTGATCCCTCCTTCTTGTGTTGCCCTAATCCTCTTCCAAAGAGGATTGGGTGCCTCTCTTATGGTTAAGTCCTAATCTAATTAGGATTGACCATATTGGGTTCAATCTACGCTAGTCCTAATCCAATTAGGACTTGAATGAACCATGACTCAATTGAACTCTTCAATCCTAATCCAATTAGGAGTCATGTTGATTCATTAGATTATTAATTAATTTAGACTTAAGAAATCCTAATCCAATTAGGATTTGTTTAATTTTAGTCCTAATCCAATTAGGACTCCATTTGAATCCGAAGTCCTGATCCAATTAGGATTTCTAGGAATCCTACTCCAAGTAGGAATCCAATTCAAAATTCCTAATCTCATTAGGATTGTAGGAATCCTATTCGAAATAGGAATCCCAGTCCTACTCCAACTAGGATTCCTAGTCCTAATCCAATTAGGACTCTAGGAATCCTACCCGAAGTAGGATTTGTGTTTAAGTCCAATTAATTAATTCCCTTTGTTCCTTCTTCAACTTCTTATCAATCAAATTGATTTCTTGTGATTCCTAATCACGATTTCAACCATCGGATCGGTCAATACTTCTAGTGTGTGTGACCCCATAGGTTCTATTCTGACTGGTAGTGAGATATATTGTGATCTCTATCACTATATCATTGAAAACTCCTTTCAATGGGTTGGAACGATTCCAACTCAACTCATTAGGGTTTATCGATCATCAAGATAATCCCTATGAGTCCCACCATCCACCAGTGACACCTAGCAGCATGTAGTGGCTACCCAGCAGAATGGAATGATGAACCTCTAGGTGCAGTTAACATGTGATACAGTCCTACTATCGTGGATCCCTACAGGACGGAGGTTATGGACAACTCGTCAAACCCCATCGTCTGTCATATGTCAAGATTTGTTCGACTTGAGTTCGATAGTGGAAAACTCTTTTTCACTTTATATTACTGCCCTGGCCAAGGTCTTAGAACTCGGTCTAACAAATCACATAGGATCACTCCTTTTCTATCAAGGTCGATAGATTCCTTATAGGTGCATACCCTGCTCCTACAGTGAACCTACTGCAGCCAATCTACACTGCATGGACCCATATGGCTAGAGACCATGTATGTGTGCAGTCAAACTACAATAACCTCACTGTGAGTAGCCGAAGCACCGCAGGTCAAAGGACCAGTCACACTACTGCAACATCAAGCAAGTCACTGACGAGTGGATAGACATCCAAGTGACTTCTTGTCTTGGTCACGCTCAGTACCCTTGTTCTCTAACAAGCACCTGCACTATCACTTCAGTGTCCCTACACTGTGGACTCAAGTCTCGTCCATCCAGAAGGAAAGTGATCTGTGCACTGATCGGATCGATCACCGTCCTCGTGATGATCCATTGATCAGGAGCATTTAGAAATTAATTACCAATGATACATGGCTCAAATTCTCAACTCTTGAGAATATGTATCATCATCTTATTAATTTTTTGGACGATTCATAGACACATAAACAATATGAATGAAAAGATGCCTTTTATTTATTCAATAATAAATAGTCAAGTACAAAATTATGTCCCTAGAATCAACAATGTGTCAGCCAAATTGGCTTCTAGGGCATACATCTAACAATCTCCCACTTGCACTAAAGCCAATTGGTCATATATCTTAGGCCCATCTTCTCAAGGTGGGCTTCAGTCTTTTGCTGACTCAGCTGCTTAGTGAACGGGTCTGCCACGTTATCCGCGGAGTCTACTCTCTGCACCTCTACATATTTCTTCTCCACATAGTCGCGTATGAGGTGAAAGCGCCGCTCTATATGCTTAGACTTCTGATGAGACCTTGGCTCCTTAGCAAGGGCTATGGCGCCATTATTATCGCAGTAGAGTGTTATGGCATCTGATGTCATCACATCCAACTCTGCAATGAATTTCTTGAACCAGAAGCCTTCCTTAGCAGCTTCAGAGGCGGCGATGTATTCAGCTTCCATAGTAGAATCAGCAATGATCGGTTGTTTAGAACTCTTCCAATTTACCGTACCACCATTGCACAAGAACACATATCCAGATGTTGACTTCCTGTCATCGACATCAGTCATGAAGTCTGAATCTGTGTACCCTTCTACCTTTAACTCTGATGATCCTCCAAAAACCAAGAATAAATCTTTAGTTCTTCTCAAGTACTTAAGAATATTCTTCACAGCTGTCCAGTGTTCTTCACCTGGATTCGATTGATATCTGCTTGTGACACTCACAGCAAGAGCTATATCAGGTCGTGTACATAGCATGGCATACATGAGGCTTCCTATTGCCGATGCATAAGGAATCTTGCTCATGCGTTGAATCTCTTCAGATGTGTTGGGGCACATCTTCTTGGAGAGATGAATTCCATGCCTTAGGGGTAAGAGACCCCTCTTGGAGTTTTCCATGCTGAACCTCTTCAGCACCTCCTCTATGTACATCTTCTGTGAAAGGCCAAGCATCCTTTTAGATCTATCTCTATAGACCTTTATTCCCAAAATATAGGATGCTTCCCCAAGGTCTTTCATGGAGAATTCTTTTGACAACCAGACCTTGACCGAGGTTAGCATGGGAATATCATTCCCAATCAGGAGAATGTCATCTACGTACAGTACGAGAAAAACGACAGCACTCCCACTAACCTTTTTGTAAACACACGGTTCCTCTTCGTTTTTTGATGAAATCAAACGTTTTGATTGCGTCATCGAAACGAGTGTTCCAACTCCGAGATGCTTGCTTTAGTCCATAGATGGACCTTTGCAGCTTGCAGACCTTGTGATCTCCATCACTGGAAGTGAAACCCAAAGGCTGTTCCATATAGATATCTTCATCAAGATATCCATTTAGGAAAGCAGTTTTCACATCCATCTGCCAGATTTCATAATCATGAAATGCTGCAATGGCAAGCAATGTTTGGATGGATTTTAGCATGGCTACAGGTGAAAAGGTCTCCTGATAGTCAATGCCTTCGCGTTGACTATACCCTTTCGCCACAAGCCTTGCCTTATAGGTCTCTACCTCTCCATCCGAACCTATCTTCCTTTTGTAGATCCATTTGCATCCAATAGGTACAATACCTTCTGGTGGATCTACTAAGGTCCAGACTTGGTTGGAACGCATGGAGTCTAACTCTGACTTCATAGCTTCCAGCCATTTCTCGGAATCGACATCAGATATCGCCTCGTTGTAGGTTTTGGGATCCTGTATGTGATCCCTATCTCCCACTAGGAACATTTCCTCGGTATCCTCTTCTAGTATACCTAAGTATCTATCGGGAGGATGGGAGACCCTACTAGATCTACGAGGTGGTTGAGGGACATCGTGTACTGGCTCTGTATGAATGGGTTCAATAGGATCCATGACTCATTGCTTTTCAGAGACTTTCTCTTCAAGCTCAATTTTCCTCCCACTGCCTCTATCAAGGATAAACTGATTTTCCAAGAAGATGGCATGACGGCTCACAAACACATTGTGATCCTCTGAGACGTAGAAATTGTATCCTAATGACTCTTTAGGATATCCTATAAAACGAGCACTTATGGTCCTAGCCTCTAACTTGTCCGCCTGTAGTCTCTTGACATGGGCCGGACATTCCCAAATCTTGAGATGACCCAGACTTGGTTTCTTACCATGCCATATCTCATACGGTGTGGTAGGAACGGATTTAGAGGGAACTCTATTCAATAAATAAATCGCTGTGAGTAAGGCATCTCCCCAAAGGAACATAGGTAAATCAGTGAAGCTCATCATGGACCTGACCATATCCAATAGGGTCCGATTCCTCCTTTCTGACACCCCGTTGAGTTGAGGTGTACCCGGAGGTGTCCATTGTGAGACTATGCCGTTTTCTTTGAGATAGTCCCGGAATTCCCCACTAAGGTATTCTCCTCCTCGATCTGATCGAAGAGCCTTAAGAGGTTTTCCAGTTTGTTTTTCTACTTCATTCTTGAACTCTTTGAACTTTTCAAAAGGATTCAGACTTGTGTCTCATAAGATACACATACCCATACCGTGAATAATCATCGGTAAAGGTAATGAAGTAAGAATAACGTCCCCTGGCTAGCACATCGAATGGGCCACATACATCTGTATGTATTAGGGTAAGTATTTCAGTGGTCCTCTCCCCATGTCCTACAAAGGGCAGTCTAGCCATTTTTCCTTGAAGACAGGACTCGCAAACTGGATATGACTCGGAAGTCAATGAGCCGAGAAGCCCATCTTTATCCATTTTGTTCATTCTGTCCTCTCCAATATGGCCAAGCCTGAGGTGCCACAAATATCTTTGGTTTATCTCATCTCTGGATCTTTTGGATCCTTTGGCACTCACTTCTTGCTCGGTAACATTCACAGATACATCCATATGTAAATGATAGAGACTGTCAATCATAAAACCACGTGCGACTATTTTATTTCTCAAATAAATAGAACAGCAGTCTTTGTCAAATGTAAAAACATGACCTTCCTGTGCTAGACAAGAGACAGAAATCAAATTTCTGCTAGCAGCAGGTACATAATAGCAGTCTCTAAGTATTAAACTAAATCCAGACGGTAGTCGCAGATGGTAGGTGCCCACAGCCACAGCAGCAACTTTTGCCCCGTTGCCAACCCGAAGGGTTACCGCACCTTCCGCCAGCCTTCTACTTTCCTTTAGACCCTGCATGGTAGTGCACAAATGAGCACTAGAACCAGAATCTATAACCCAACTAGAAGTAGAAGAAACCGTTAGATTAGTTTCAATTATGAGCAAGTCTATACCTTCTGAAGGTGTGTCACCTTTCTTGTTCTTCAGGCTCTCGAGGTATGAAGGACAGTTTCTCTTCCAGTGGCCTTCGACATTGCAGTGGAAACATTTTCCTTTGTCGTTAGCCTTTTTCTTTTGAACTTCCTTCTTTGGCTTCTTGTCTTTCTTCTGCTTCTTTGCAGGCTTCTTTTTCTTCCAAGTAGACTTTCTCTTGGAACCAGAAGTCAACTCAGCAGCAAGGACATTGCCCCTTGAACCTTTCAAGGCTCCCTCAGCAGTTACCAACATGTTGATTAGTTCAGTCTTAGTGCATTCAATCTTATTCATGTGGTAGTTTACTATAAACTGACCAAATGAATCAGGAAGTGACTGTAGGATCAAATCCACTTGTAATTCCTTGTGCATGTCCATACCGAGCTTCTCAAGCTCCTCTAGGTCCTTGATCATGGTCAGACCGTGATCATGGACAGACTGCCCCTCGCGCATCTTCGCTTTGAAAAGCCTCTTGGACACTTCAAAACGAGCTGTGCGACTCTGCTCACCATACAACTCTTGCAGGTGTGCCAGTATGTCCCTAGCAGTCTTTATATTTTCATGCTGGCATTGGAGTTCATTAGACATGGATGCCATCATATAGCATTTTACTCTAATGTCATCATCCAACCACTTTTTATGCATTTCACGCTGAACATCAGTAGGACGTGCTAGTAGTGTGGGGATATCTGAATCGAGTATGTAGCCTATCTTCTCACAGTCCAAAACTATTTTGAGATTTCTAAGCCAGTCTTTGTAATTGGTTCCGGTCAGTCGGTTGGTCTCAAGAATACGGGTTAAAGGGTTTGAAGCTGACATTATATCTGCAGAGAGTAAAGATTCTAGTTAGACTTTTGTACTTGATCCTAATCTGTTCTAAGGTCTTTTAGAACAAATGTAACTCCCACTATTTTCTCGAATCCCTTACACTCCCCTGGTAGGGAAACGGAAATCCCACACGACTAGGGTTTCTAATGGGTACTGCGATCCCACCGATTTACATGCCACCTCACCTAACAGTTATTGGTGACACATAGATGGATGAGTGTACAACTCTTGTACAATGCTTCTCAAGCATGTTGCAGTATAACTTGGTCTCTAAGCCATGAAGACCTCACCTAACAGTTATTGGTCCCATTTCTTAGTTAAGTCAGACCCACCGTATAACCGTAGGAATAAAGTCGTCATTGGGTCCTCACCTAACAGTTATTGGTGCCCAACCCCACCTTTACCCTACAACATCTCATGTCTATAGAGAGGTCCAGCCCCCCGATGCAACTTGACCACTGTGTCCAGCCGAGACAAATCAACATCAGAAAGGCCTTAGCAGCTCTACTACAGTGGAAGACCTATTGACTTAATATTGGTTAATCAGGTCTTAGTGTTTGTAACTTGAGCCCTTCATAAGAGGTAATCGAACAATTGGCCAGGTAAGCAGGTGGGAGGCTCCCCTTACTCAGAGAGTAAGGTCCTAATTAAGTAACCACCTTTCATGCTTTTCTAGACACCAATTAGATCAATTAATCTAATATGACTTGCTCATGTCGGTTCACTCTCGACTTGATTGAGGAGGTTTTGATTTAGGTCTCAATTGGGTTTGCTATATCACATGTAAACCTATCTACCCGACTCGCATTTACATCACATGCAAACGGCACATCACAGGCAGTTATAATCGCAGCATCAAATTAAAGCTAAACTTTAACTAGGTGATGATCATGGATTCTAATTAGGTCGTATTACAAGCACATGCACATCAATCGATCAAGTGGTCTTCAACTCTTGAATTGGTTCCAAGCCTCCTTGATTCGATCCTTGATCAACTCTTGATCCCATCGCCATCAACCGCTTAGATCACCTTTCATCTCATGCCTTTGCTTCAACTTGATCGTTGATGTACATCACATCACAGAAATACAACCAGATGTAAAATAAAAATAAAAATAATTTACATATCCTTTTAGGAGGCACGCAGGCCTCTCAAAACATCAAACAAGATGCATGCAAGCATCTAAAAAATTACATGACATCGCAGATCACATCGCAGGTCATTACATTTGATACCAAAAGGGTTTGAATCCTATGATCATCACCGTATGCAACAATTATAATTTTCAGATCTGAAAACTAACTGATTGTATCATGACATAGGTCGCTGATCATTCTAATCATGATTCTAAACTTTGTAATCCCATTAACAATGCATTTAGAATCATCTTTTCATCACATAAAAATCAGCATGCAAAAAATCAGCACCCCTGAAAAATCTGCATGCAGAATTTTTCAGCATGCATGATCATTCAATTTTCAGATCTAATATGCCTTTAGATATTTAATTCTTACCTTAATCTACGAAGCCTAGGCTCTGATACCATTGTTGGGAACCCGCCCATGCCGCTGATATTTCAAAAATTTTTCAGATGGCAGCGGAATCGGCATGCACGGGTTCGATGTTCATCGCATGAACGTTGTTTCGAGACCTTTCGTAATTAGGTAAGAATTAAAACTTTTAAAACTATTAGGAAGATCAAATCTTCACCTTGCGCGGGTAGATGATCACCGCAAATCTGAATTCGTGGTTTTGGAAGAGGGTTCGCTTGAAGCCGTTCAAACGTCCGGCCTCTACGGGTATCCACACGAAGCAGGATCCGATCCAAGCTCTCTATCTCACCGGGGTGCTAGCTCCCTTGCAAAGATAGCTTTGATGGCTGATGTCCTCTCTTTCAATCAACTCTTGATTGCACTAGAGAGGAGGAAGAAGAAGGATCTTGAAGAAGAAGAAGAAGATCAAATCCCTTCGCAGCCTTCTTCTCTTCACACGCGCTGAAGCCAAGGAAGAAGACCAAGAGGAGGGAGACGCCTCCTCTTCTTTTCCTTTGCTGATGGCGGCTGAACCAAGGGTGGAGAGGGAGAGGGTGGCCACGGCTTGGAGGATGAGGGCTCTTCTTCCTTGGGGCCGGCCCTAGTCCTCCTTTTATAAGGAGTGGAGCTCCTAACAATTAGGAGCTCTAAGACAATCTTCCAAAGAGGGAAGGGGGGGCGCCGGCCCCTCTCTTCATGCCGCACACAAGGAGAGGAGGAGGGGCGTGATCCCTCCTTCTTGTGTTGCCCTAATCCTCTTCCAAAGAGGATTGGGTGCCTCTCTTATGGTTAAGTCCTAATCTAATTAGGATTGACCATATTGGGTTCAATCTACGCTAGTCCTAATCCAATTAGGACTTGAATGAACCATGACTCAATTGAACTCTTCAATCCTAATCCAATTAGGAGTCATGTTGATTCATTAGATTATTAATCAATTTAGACTTAAGGAATCCTAATCCAATTAGGATTTGTTTAATTTTAGTCCTAATCCAATTAGGACTCCATTTGAATCCGAAGTCCTAATCCAATTAGGATTTCTAGGAATCCTACTCCAAGTAGGAATTCAATTCAAAATTTCTAATCTCATTAGGATTGTAGGAATCCTATTCCAAATAGGAATCCCAGTCCTACTCCAACTAGGATTCCTAGTCCTAATCCAATTAGGACTCTAGAAATCCTACCCGAAGTAGGATTTGTGTTTAAGTCCAATTAATTAATTCCCTTTGTTCCTTCTTCAACTTCTTATCAATCAAATTGATTTCTTGTGATTCCTAATCACGATTTCAACCATCGGATCGGTCAATACTTCTAGTGTGTGTGACCCCATAGGTTCTATTCTGACTGGTAGTGAGATATATTATGATCTCTATCACTATATCATTGAAAACTCCTTTCAATGGGTTGGAACGATTCCAACTCAACTCATTAGGGTTTATCGATCATCAAGATAATCCCTATGAGTCCCACCATCCACCAGTGACACCTAGCAGCATGTAGTGGCTACCCAGCAGAATGGAATGATGAACCTCTAGGTGCAGTTAACATGTGATACAGTCCTACTATCGTGGATCCCTATGGGACGGAGGTCATGGACAACTCGTCAAACCCCATCGTCTGTCATATGTCAAGATTTGTTCGACTTGAGTTCGATAGTGGAAAACTCTTTTTCACTTTATATTACTGCCCTGGCCAAGGTCTTAGAACTCAGTCTAACAAATCACATAGGATCACTCCTTTTCTATCAAGGTCGATAGATTCCTTATAGGTGCATACCCTACTCCTACAGTGAACCTACTGCAGCCAATCTACACTGCATGGACCCATATGGCTAGAGACCATGTATGTGTGCAGTCAAACTACAATAACCTCACTGTGAGTAGCCGAAGCACCACAGGTCAAAGGACCAGTCACACTACTGCAACATCAAGCAAGTCACTGACGAGTGGATAGACATCCAAGTGACTTCTTGTCTTGGTCACGCTCAGTACCCTTGTTCTCTAACAAGCACCTGCACTATCACTTCAGTGTCCCTACACTGTGGACTCAAGTCTCGTCCATCCAGAAGGAAAGTGATCTGTGCACTGATCGGATCGATCACCGTCCTCGTGATGATCCATTGATCAGGAGCATTTAGAAATTAATCACCAATGATACATGGCTCAAATTCTCAACTCTTGAGAATATGTATCATCATCCTATTAATTTCTTGGACGATTCATAGACACATAAACAATATGAATGAAAAGATGCCTTTTATTTATTCAATAATAAATAGTCAAGTACAAAATTATGTCCCTAGAATCAACAATGTGTCAGCCAAATTGGCTTCTAGGGCATACATCTAACAAATTTAAATTCAAATAACAAACAATGTCGCCATGTGTCAAGCAATGGGTCCATGTGCCATACAATAATTTTGGTTTATTTAAAATTCATGAAATCCAATTCCATGTCACCAATAATTGCCACATCATCTGAGCCTAATCCCCTTGGGTTGCACCTAATCAAATTTGGTCAAACCCGAATTAAAACAAAGCAATTTGGTTGAACCCAATCTAATCAGGTCAGACCCTGATTGAGCTCAAATTGAATCCAATTCAATTTTGGCTCATGCAAACTCAATCAAATTGAATTATTACTTTGTGTTGGACCTAATTCAATTAGGTCAATCCCCAATTAAGAACAAATTAATTTAAAATTAATTTGATCAGCTTAAGTCCTTTTTGGTTCTGACCTAATCCAATCAGGTCAAAACCCTGATTGAGCCCAAACTTGAATCCAATTCAATTTGGCTCATCCTTAGCACAATTACTCAATCAAATTGAGTTTATTAGTAATTTAATTACTAATTAATCCTTCAATAATTACTTTAATTATTTTATAAGATAATTTGTCAATCAAATTGACCAAATTACCCCCGAATGATTCTTAATCATTCACCAGCTTTCTTGATCAATCAGGAATCTTCTATGCGTGTGACCTCATAGGTTCGAACCTAAGCCGGTAGTATAGGAACAATTTTCTACACTAATCGATGTGACCATCTAGCAATGGTACCCGACGTCCGGATAGGTCGAATATATGCGAAGCAAATATTCTGGAATCCTGAACTATGGTTACTGTATAATTCAATCCCTTTGACTCCTAATGCTAGGATGACTTAGAGCTCACTGTCAACCCTATAATTAGTACATCCATTATGTGATTAACTTTAGATATCCCGTGACTCCTCACTGGGATTACCCTGGCCAAGGTTTTGCTAAATTAATCACAAGACATTATCTCCTATTTTCAGAAGGGGTCAATTCCATCTTGACTCACAACTGACTACACAAGTACTTGACTGCACCCAGTGACCTTCCGTCACTGAATTAGAAATTCAGGTAGTCCGGTACCAAAGTACAGTGAGTTGCTTGCTAGTCACAGGTTGCGGTCTCAGGTCAGAGGGCCAAACTTATACCCATATCCACTCGGAACATCTCTCGACAGTAGAGCATTCCGGAATTGGTCACGTTTAGTGAAATGTACTTCTACACTTCACTTGTGTGGCATACCAGTGTCTCCACACTCCTTGGTTAAGAGGACAACCAACGTATATGTCACACAACGACCTAATCTCGATAATGTTGTCGTCCTAGTAACAACATATCATTTCGTCGCAAACAAGTTTAAGAACTCAAAGATAAATCCTCCTTTATCATAACATAAGTCCTAAGGACTTCATCATATAAGAGTTCATTTGAAGATGAAATAATGAATAATGCCAAATAACACTTTATTAATTTGTCAATTCATTTACAAAATTCAATCATCAATATGCTGACGATTGACATTTAGGATACAAATTCCAACAAGAAGAAGGCCATGATGGCCACTTAGAGTGACAGTGACGAAACGAGCTCTGAAGAAGAAGAGCAACAACAAGAAACTACACTTCTATGCCTTATGGCACATGAAGATGAGGTATGTGCTGAAACTCAAATTGATTTTTCATTTGAAAAACTTCATGATGCCTTTTCTGATCTTCTTTTAGAATACAAAAAACTTGTTCTAAGAAATAAAGAATTAAAACAAAAAATATCAACTTCATACTGAAAGCAATGATAAAATTTAGAAAAACAATGAGTAGCTTTCAGAAATTAATGAAAAGTTAACCAAAGAGATTAACAAGTTAAAACTTTTTGTTGAAAGATTTTTTCTCAGCTCTGAAAAACTGAACTTAATTCTAGATAATCTAAGAGCTGTGTTTGACAAGGCTGGTTTGGGATATCATCCTTGGAACAAATAAAAATCACTCAAAAACATGTTTGTTAAATCTTCCTCTGTTTATCCTAAAATAGTTCACTACAAGTCTGATGAGCAGAAACAGAAATCTATTAAAAACATCCTTGAAAACCTGTCATCTGTGTATGCTGAAACCTTTATATTTAGATTCAACAAGGACACTCTCCAATATATACCTTGTAATCTGAAAATCTATAACCTTATAAGCAATATATCCTTTAAGAAAATCTGGGTTCCAAAAAGAACCATTATTGCTAACCAGCAAGGATCCGAAAGAGCTTGGGTACCTAGAATAAAAATTTGATTGGTGTTTTGCAGGTGTGTCTAGCTACCCAAGGATTCAACAGAAGATGGCACTTGGATAGCAGGTGCTCTAGACACATGACAGGGGATGAAACTCAGTTCATTAACCTTGAAAAGAAAAATAGAGGAATGGTTACTTTTGGTGACAATGGCAAAGGTAAAATAATTGGTATAGGTAACATTCGAATCACTCCATCCTCTTACATTGAAAGTATTTTATTAGTTGATGAATTAAAATATAATTTACTAAGCATTAGTCAATTCTGTGATAAAGGCTATAAAGTAACTATTGAATCCTCTATGTGTTTAATCTCTAAGTTCCATAACAGTGGCATTATTTTTACTAGACATAGGCATGGTAATGTGTACATAGTAAATCTAGATCAAATTTTTATAAAAAGTTATGACATGTCTAGTAGCTATGACAACCAAGGAAGCCAGCTGGTTATGGCATCGAAAATTTGCTCATGCTAGTATGGAAAATTATTCAAAAAGATCTTATTAATGGTTTACCTAAATTAAAATTTGAAAAGAACAAAGTGTGTAATGCATGTCAGCTAGAAAAACAAACTAGAACCACTTTTAAATCTAAAACCGTTATTTCCACCACTAGGCCTCTGAAAATTCTCCATATGGATTTATTTGGATCCACTAGAACTGCAAGCCTAGGAGGCAAACATTATGGTATTGTGATTGTGGATGATTTCTCAAGATTTACATGGGTTTTGCTCTTGGCACATAAAAATGAAACATTTTCTGCATTTGCAAAACCTTACAAAAGAATCTCAAATGAAAAAGGTTTACAAACTATAAAAATCAGAAATGATCATAGTACAGAATTTGAAAACCAAAATTTTGAAAAGTTCTACACAGAAAATGAAATTGAATATAACATTTCTGCACCAAGAACACCACAACAAAATAGGGTTATAGAAAGAAAAAACAGAACCCTTGGTGAAATGGGAAGGACAATGCTTTGTGATAGTAATCTACCTAAATATTTTTGGGCTGAAGCTATCAACACAGCTTGTCATATCATTAATAGGGTTACCATTAGATCCATCCTAAAGAAAACCCCTTATGAACTCATGAAAAATAGAAAACCAAATGTTGCATATTTTCATGTTTTCGGTTGCACATGCTATATTCTGAACAATGGAAAAGATAACTTAAAAAAATTTGATGCCAAATCTGATAAAGCTATTTTTTTAGGATACTCATCATCAAGCAAAGCATAAAGAGTATTCAATAAGAGGATATTAATTGTGAAAGAATTAATTCATATTATTTTTGATGAAACTAATGACCTCTTATCTAGAAAGGATGTAGATGCTGATGAAGATGCAGAAAAACTTGATCAAGGAATTAGAGACTTAACCCTGAGAAATGGTTCTGCATTAGAAAATGAAAAACAGGGTAATGAAGAACAGAAAGATGATCAAGATTAAATTCAGCAAGGTAAGCATTACCTGCCAAAATAATGGAGGTATGCAACTCATCACCCCAAAGATTTAATTATTGGTGATCCTACTTAAGTTGTTAAAACTAGATCTTCTATTAGGGATATCATTAATCATATTGCCTTTGTCGCACAAATTGAATCAAAAGATATTAGAGAAGCTGAACAAGACAGTAATTGGATAATGACAATGCAAGATGAACTTAATCAATTCAAAAAAAATAATATTTGGGATTTAGTTGAAAAACCTAAAAACTACTCTATAATTGGAACTAAATGGATTTTCAGAAACAAACTTAATGAATAAGGATTAGTAACAAGAAACAAAGCTAGGTTGGTCGCTAAAGGATATAATCAAAAAGAGAAAATAGATTTTGATGAAACCTTTGCACCTGTAGTAAGATTAGAAGCCATAAGATTGCTATTATCATTTGCTTGCTATATGAACTTCAAACTCTTTCAAATAGATGTCAAAAGTGTCTTTTTAAATAGTTATATTGCTGAAGAAGTATATGTAGAACAACCACCTGGATTTGAAAGCCATACATTTTCAAATCATGTTTACAAACTCAACAGCACTATATGGTTTAAAACAAGCACCAAGAGCATGGTATGAAAGACTAAGTAGCTTTTTGATAAAAAGTAACTTTTCAAGAGAAAATGTTGATAAAACTCTCTTTATCAAAAAAAAAATTCTGATATCTTGATTGCTCAAATATATGTTGATGACATCATTTTTGGTGCTACTAATGAAGCTTTGTGTGAAGATTTTGCTAAACTTATGCAGGGTGAGTTTGAGATGAGCATGATGGGTGAGCTAACTTTCTTTTTCAGACTCCAAATTAAGAAAACAAGAAAGGGTATCTTCATTAGCCAAAGCAAGTATGTAAGAAAAATCTTAAAGAAGTTTGGCATGGAGGATACAAAGCTAATAGGTACGCCTATAACCCCATCTTGTAAGATTGACAAAGATGAGCTAGGTAAATCTATTAATTTAAAGCTGTATAGAAGCATGATAGGATCGCTACTTTATCTTACAGCTAGTAGGCCAGATATAATGTTCAGTGTTTGCTTATGTGCAAGATATCAATCAAATTCTAAAGAATCATAAGATATCTATTAGGCACACAAAATTTAGGCCTATGGTATTCTAAGGACTCTACAATTGACTTAACTAGCTATTCGAATGTTGATTTGCCGGCTGTAGAATAGATAGAAAAAGTACAAGTGGAACTTATCAATTTTTTGGAGCTAATATAATTTTTTGGTTTAACAAGAAACAAAATTCAGTTGCATTGTCAACATCCGAAGCTGAGTACATTGCAGCTGGAAGTTGCTGTGCTCAAATCTTATAGATCAAACAACAACTTGAGGACTATGGCATTAAACTAAACAAAATCCCCATACTATGTGATAACACAAGTGCCATTAATTTAACCAAGAATCCAATTTAGCACTCAAGATCCAAACACATAGAAATAAGACATCATTTCATAAGGGATCATGTTCAAAACGAGAATATCATAATTGAATTTGTTAACACTAAAAAACAAATTGCTGACATTTTTACCAAACTTCTAAGTGAAGAGAGATTTAATGAGATAAGAGGAGAACTATGTATTTGTGACCCATTTGATTAAAACTATAGTACAAACGTTTGTTTCATTGAATGCTTACATGATTAGTTCCGATTATTCATATTGATTAAATCATATGCGGATAATTCTAATTTGAAAATTTGAGTCTTGGCTAATGAGGAGACGACTCTTGGTAATAAGGAGTCGACTCATGATAAGGAGAGGACTTATGATAATAAGGAGTCGACTCATAAAGTGAGGGGGAGAGTCTGTGTCATATAGAGGTCTGGAACAACTCCATCTCAAGTAGAAGGAACGACTCACCCAAGTCGGAAGTCGATTCCCGCTTTACTTGAGTCGACTCATGAAGAAAATGAGTCAACCCTCGCTGTTCCGAAATAGTTTTCTCCTGAAATGTTATTCACTTAGACAAGAGTCGATCCCCATTCCACAGAACATTTCCTTCATTCCAAAATTTTCCTTTCTGTCATCTTCCTTTCCAAAATCCTAAAATCCTACTATGGTCCCAGCCGGTCCCTCATGGCTCCTAGGAAGCAAATCACATATGGTCCCAAGAGAAAGAAACCAATCGTGCAACAGGAAAGAAGATCTAAAGCATGATCGGACAGAACGGTGGAACCTACAAATCCGTCATCGTCTCAACAAGAATCCGTTCCGTCCTCACCCATTCCATCACCACCTTCTCCCGTTCCTAGACTTATACCGTTCACCACATTATCCACCCGAACGGTGTCAACCAGAAGAAAGGTAGATTTCCAGTTCTTAGAGAAGGAAGAGTTCCACATTGGGAACTCTATCCCGACCTTGTAAAAGAGTTCTATGGCAATGCTAGGTATGGCCTAGGTCAGATTTCGTCAAAGGTCAGGGACATTCCTATCTTAATCACAGATGAAATCTTAGGAAGTGTGATTAGGGCACCAACTGATGGAGAAAATATAGAAGAACTGGAAGACAGAGCTAAAGGAATAAGTATGATTCTATCCAAGGATGAAGCTAGTGAAAAAGAAGAAGTTAAGGCCAATAAACTGGATGCAGAGATGAGGCTACTCCATCATATTAGCAGTCGGATTTTGTTCTCCAAAACAGGCCGATTTGATCGTGTGTCAGAGAGAGACATTTTGGTGATGCACCATATTCTTAGAGGACAACTACTAAATCTCCCTACCATGATGTTGAAGCATATGGCAGATCTTGGACAAAGAAAGGGAGCATCACTCCCTTATGGTATGGTTCTATCCCTTATTTTTATTAGATTTGATGTCAGTACTTTGGGGGAAGCTAAAATGAAGCTCAAGCACACTGACATCTATAGTGAAAAGTCACTGATAAGAATGGGGTTTGTCAAAGCCAATGACAAGTGGGCACATAAAGGAGAAGACAAGAAAAAAGGAACAAGGACAGAGGCTCAAAGGCTAGCTGATTCAAGACAAACTAGTGCAAGACCTTCACAGAGAGTACCCAGCACTAGTGCACATGGAGAAAGGCCACCTGCTCAATCCCTAAGGCTAGAAAGAGACCAACTAAAATTTATTGGGAATCACATACTACAAGGTCTTTTTCCTTCTGTAATCTGCTGGGATAAGGTAAATGATCTAACTGTGATGGTGAAAGAAGTGAAGACTGAGTTGGGAAGTTTAAGGACACTTGCTGCTGCCCAACAAAGAAGACTTGGAGCCATTGAAGAACATACTAGGCAACAAGGAAATGAACTCCAAGCATTACTACAGCAAGCTAAGGAAAAAGGCTCACAGTTGGCTGCCTCCCTCTCCACTCTGGAATCCAAAATTAGTCAACTGCTAGGAGACAAGGATGTCCATCAGCCTAGATCATCATCTTAGGCCTAGCTCCCTTAGCCTAGATATATTTGAATTCAAAATGTCTTCACATCTTTTGTATTTCATGTTAGACAATCATCTACTTGTTATATGTAAACCTTAGTTGTAAATTGCAATGTTATCAATGAAGTAAATGTTTCATTTTCAATGAGCTGTGAATTTCATACAATTGTTATATCTTAATTGTCTCCAATTGCACTATTTCTAAAATCAAAAAAAAAATCAGAAACATTCTCAAAGTCAACATGCTGATAAAGTGACCTAATACTTGTTTAAAAGAAGCTCTGATGCATGTATAATTTAAAAGGTGCTCTGATATATTTAATCTTCTGATAAACTTACAAAACAAAAGCTCTGATACAGTAATAAATTAGCTCTAAAACATTCACAAATTGCTTTTGGTATGATGATAAGCTATGTTGATATATTTAAAATACTGCTATATCTTTCATTCAAAAAGCTTTAATCTTGTTAAGTCAAATTGCTCTAAAAATCTTGGCACTGAAACTCCCACTAAAACTCTATCTCAGTATTAAAATCATCTCCTTAACTCTTGATGCTTCAGTCATGATCTATAAATAGAAAATTTTCTAACCCCTCACCATTTTGTTGATGACAAAAAGGGGGAGAAGTAAAAGAATCTCATAGATTTTAAATTGGGGAGAAGTACCATAACTTCAAAAAGGGGAGAGACACTGCTTCGAAGACTATCCTATTGAAGAGAATCGATGACAAGAGATAGGGGGACAAACATAATTTGATTAATCATAATATAAAGGGGGAGATTCTATCATAAACATATTATGAATATTTCCTTGCTCTGAATGATATTGCAAACAGAAAAGTGTTGTTGTACAATCAAGCTTCTCATCTACAGCCAACGACCATCTTCAAAGCTTCTAATTCATCTTTATTGATTTCGTTTATATTGAAGCCTTGCTTACTTTGTTACAGCATTTATTTTCTTGCTTTAAACTCTGTTGTATCAGTGTCAATTAAATCTGAAACTGATCAAGATTCTTCCAAACCTTGATTGGAAGTTGTTGAATTAGGGGATTCAACAGGGATAAGGTTGTGGTTGGTGAGCCTGTGAAAATCGACTGGATTGTTTGTGAACCCGAAAAATAATCGTGTAAGATTTTGGTTGGTGAGCCTATGAAAACCGACTGGGTTGTTTGAAAACCCAGAAAATAAATAGATTAAGGTTGTGGTTGGTGATCCTGTGAAAGCCGACTAGGTTCGTTGTGATTCTTAAAAAAACGGCGAGTTGGATTGTGAGCTCGAAAAATAGCTGTACTGTAATCTGAGTGGTTATAGTGAAATTTTTCAAGAGTTTTGGGGAGTGGATGTAGGTGTGGGTTACACCGAACCACTATAAAACTCCTTGTATTTGTGTGTGTTTTTCTCTTTACTCTATTGCACTTTAACTTCTGCTTTTATTCATTCACTGCTTAAAGCACATTATATTCTTTAAGTTAAAATCATAGTTTATCTGCTGCATTCTAATTTAAAAGAAATTTGAAAAACCCAATTCATCCCCCTCTTGGGCTGCACATCTAGGCGACAGGATTATTTTCATACGATTTTAAATCTCTTTTCTCCTCAAATCTCCAAACTGAAGCTTATTTCTCCAAATCGAAACCTTTTTTCTTTAAATCCAAGCATCCTTTCACCAATCCGAATGAGAAGAGCAAGAAGGAAGCCTCCTTTTTAGCTCCATACTTCCTTCCTAGCTCCTTAGTTGCTTAAAATCTGTCCATCAAATATTGGATGTTGAGTATCGGTATCATTAAATAATTCATTGTTATTGTTGCCCAGATACACAACCCAAAAGAAGGGAGGGTGAAATCATAAGTTGAGGATGCAGCAATGGCCGTATACTTATAGAAAACTCTCTCCACAAGTATGCAAGGCATCTCATCATGATAGTATAAAGCAAGTAGCCGAATTAAATAATTATTGAAATATTCCCAAAATTTAAATAACTAAAATCTAACTTAATATATCACAAATTTTCAAAAATATCCAATATTAGTCTTATATCAACATTAATAAAATTCTATTCTAAAATAAAATGCTAAAATACCGCTTTTAGTCAGTCTCTCCCGAAGCACAACCCCATGCTAGCTTAGTTCTCAAAATCAGTAAAAACAGTAAAGTATCAAATAATGAGCCAGACAACCTAATAAAAAATGAACATTTTAACTAGATAAATCAAAAAATAAAATAAATAATAATTTACTAAAAATAAACATGTGAAATAGCTCAATTAAAAACCCGATCTAGATATACAGTAATATCAAACATCAAACATGTGATTCCAATCTTTCTTAAAATTCAAGTTTCATTCATTAATCCAATTTATTTTAAAATATCAACTTCATTTTGTTAGCCATAAACTATGATCATATTTTTTCTATGGTAGTGTCTTTTACATGTTACTATGTATCTTCATGCAGTGAAGTCCTTTAAGATAACTCAAATACCAATATTTAATCCCTATTGGCAAGGGTCCTTGTTTCGCACCACTTTTGTAGCATGCAGCTCCTTTTGCGGCATAAATCCTTCAGGGCTAATCAAGTGCCAATATTCAACTCCTGTTGACAGGGTCCTTAACATAGCTAGGTTGAGAGTCCAAATCATCTCTAATCATTTTTTTTCATAAAGCAAGTTCATGTTCTAAATTGAAAGATACACACAAACATCCGGTATCGAAATCAATCGATCATAATCCATGACAAATTCAATATTTTCGATCGTGCATGAAATAATCTTCCAGAATAAGACATATTTAATAATAAAATATTATACTTCAAGTTTATAAATCATAAATAATACCACTTAGAATTCATTAATATAAATATTTTATAATTTGTCGATAAATTTAAAAAAAAGAAGGTTAGATTACTTACCTTGGGCAAAAGACTAGTAGACAAATATAGCTAATCAAATTATAGTACGAGAGTTAGATTAAGGTATAGTTAACCCCATAAGAATTGTTGATGGTAGAATCCAGCAGTGCCTAGTAGGGGCAGACATGTTACGCACCCACCATGATAGTTGAATATCCCTTACCTAGTGGGTCCCTTCTCTGATCTAGGTAAGGGGTAAGGGGTATTCGTTTAATCACAAGAGAGAGAACAGAGAGGAGGTGAGGAAGGAAGAGGGGAAAAGAAAACTAGAAGTCTAGAACCAACGGAAAGATCCTTGGTGGTTCCTCTCAAAATAGGGAAGAAGGGAAAAGATGGGCAACTAGGTGGTGGTAGTTGGAAGGCCATCGTTCATGGTAAGATGGATGAGCAGTCGCCGATGACTAGTAGCTGGTGGTGATTAGCAACCAATGAACTTAAAAGATAGTTTGTCAGGGAACGCCTTGTGTGAACTGACCATTACTGTTCTAGTTTTTGTGCGCTGAGCGGAGCCTTTCATCGAACATCTTGAGGCTAGTGGTGATGGAGGGTGGGACAAAAGGAATGGCCAAAGAGGCAGTGGCCGACAAGGGCCAAAGCATTCGGGAGGCCAAAGGGTTGGCTAGTAGCGGAGCAAGGCTGCTTCCTAGAGTGGTCGAGACCACCCCCTTGTGGTCGTGTTGACCCTAGAATTGATTTTGATGATCACAAAACTTTGTGGTATAATTTCTAATATTTGTGTTGCAAGAAGAAAGATAATTTATTTTGTAAGGAACATACTAAGTTGGAAGAATACAAAAAAGCCTCAAAAGTTCTCAAGAAAAGTCGAAAGAAAGCTACACTTCATTGGTCCAAGTTTCAAGTTTAAAGGATTCAAGTTGGAGGAGCAATTCAAAGAAAAATCTAAAGAAACAGTCTAGGAGATGACCAGGAGATGGCCCCTGCAGAGCACGAGATGACTCTTGCAGAGCATGAGACGACTCTCAGCTAGCCGAGACGACTCCAACTCTGCTGGAAGTGACAACGGCTAGTTTTTTATGAAAAAGCTCGAGGAAAACCACTTTCTAACATTTAGTTTTTGTCTCTAACAGCTAGAATCAAGTTCCTACCACATCAAAGGCTATAAATACAAGGAAATTACCTTAGATTGAAGGGAGCTCAACTATCCAAACATCCAAATCATTAAAGAGCCCCAAAAACCCGAGCATAGGAGTAAGCAACCAAGTGAAAGCCTTAAGGGCTCGTTTGGTTCGCGGGAAGCATTTTTCCTTCTAGGAATATGATTTCTGAGAAACAAATTCCTAGGAAGAGGATGCCTAGAAAAGTACTTTTGGCATGTTTGATTGACTATGGAAAAGTGACAAATTTCCAAAGTACTTATGTTTGGTTGGCCATCCACTTTCCTAGAAAAGTTATGTATAATTTCTATTATGCCCTTAATAAAAATTAGGTTTTTAATGCCTCTTTAATGTTTCTTTAATGCTGAAGGGACTTTTTGGAGAAAAGTAAAAATGGAGTGATTCCCGCCTCACGGAAAAGTAACTTTCCCATGTTTCTCATGGGAAAGACTTTTCCATGAAATGTGGGAATTATATTCCTATAGGAATACAACTTTTTCTTCTCTCTTCTTTGAAAACTCCAACCAAACAAGAGGCATCTCATTACTTTTTCATTGACCACACTTTCACCCTTCTTTTCCCGCGAACCAAACGAGCCCTAAAAGTTTTATTGCAAGCATTCAACATTAAGTCCACAACTCTGAAAGTTGGTGAAGAACCCACGACAGCATTCAAACCACCACCAACTTTCTATTGCTCTCTTTATCTTATTATATTTTTGTTTATTAAGCAATAGTATTTGTACTTTAATTCTTTCAATACTTATCTTGTAACAAGTTTTAGTTGGTGAAACTTGGGAGAAGGTTTGGTCCAAACCTTAATTGGACTTTGTGAACGTTTTGGTTGGTGAGCCTTTGGAAAAACCAACTGGGTTGATTGTGAGGCCGAAAAACAATCGGTATAGATTTTGGTTGGTGAGCCTATGAAAACCAATTTGGGTTCATTGTGATCCTGAAAAAACAACGAGTTGGGTTGTGAACTCGGAAAACAACCACACTGTAATCAGGAAGATTATAGTAAAATTTTCAAGAGAGCTTGGAGAGTGGACGTAGGTGCAGTTGGCACTAAACCACTATACTTTCATGTGTTTGTAATGCTTCTTTAGCTTACTTGCCTATTCATTCAGTTTCAATTCTAATTAAAATTGTTTAGCTAGTTCTAACTTGCTTCATCTTCATCGAGCTAACTTTGATTAGAACTGTACTCTTGATTGTATTAAGTTAGTTCCTTTGTTTAGATTATCTCTCCGCTATGCTTCACTCCATAAGTTGAATTCTCTGCTGCATGTTCTAATAAGTTGAAGTTTTTAACTTATTGTTGTGTTTGTGATGCTTTTTTTTATTGTTTGATTTTCTCACTTATTTACTTAGACAAGTGTCTGATTGAATTGCTTAACTCTTATTCGCACATCCTTTTGTTACAAGTATATTCAAATTATTTAACGAAGTTCCACTTGATGAAACTGCATCAAGATTCATTGTATGGAATTGCATGTTTGCACAAACTTAGACTAATCCTTTATTGAGCTCATTTATCTACTGCCTAATAGTTTTAATCTTGATTAGATTAGAATTAATCTGTTGCTAAGTTTAAGTTCCATTGTGCATCCATATAACTTAGCCTAATTAACTCAAAAGTTTAGAAGTAATTAAAAGTTTTAGAAGCCCAATTCACCTCCTCCCTCTTAGGCTGCCACCTAGCGAACAATTGGTCTCAGAGCAGGTGCTCTCTTATCATTTATAGTCTTAACCGACTAAAGCCAAAGATCATGGCAGCCTGCATAATGTGTTATTTTCTGAGGGACTTTCCACAAACAGACCCCCACTGTTTGATGAAACTAACTATATTCAATGGAAAGCTAGAATGAAAATCTTTGTTCAATCACAAAATTATAAGTTATGGAATATCATAACAAATGGCCTACACACACCCACTAAGTTGATTGAAAATGTTCATGAAAACGAATGGAATGTGTTCAACAAGAATTTGGTTGAACTAAATGCTAAGACAATGAACATTCTTTATTATGCATTAATGAGAATGATTCTAATCAAATTTGCACATACTCATCTGCCAAAAAAATATGGGATTCTCTTAAAGCAACTTATGATATTTTCGAAAAACCCCATATTAGATTACTTGAGCATTATTGCAAGACTAACACTGAGCTTGCAGAAAATACTCTAAAGTCTTCAAATCAGGAAGAAAGCTTAGAAAAAGAAAATATTGGGGATGAAGACTGTTGCCCAAGATGACAATCCAAGAGGGGGGTGAATTGGGTTTTCTAATTAAAATTAAACCAGATCAATTCTATCTTTTATTTTAAGGCTTTTTGAATAAAGCTTGATTCCTAATCTCTTGTAGCCAGCAAGCACACTAGGTACTACCAACAGCTTTCCTTTGTGTGGCGCCTTGTGTGGCTACAATAAGACTAGTTGGGTATTTCCTTGGATACTACCAGTAGCCTCCCCTTAGGATAATCCTTAGTTGATCAAACAAGATTCAAGACACCCAAGTACACTTAAGACGCAATTGATCTAAAATTAACTTATAGTTGTACAATCAATTTTAATCTACTTGAATGCTATGAATGCAGTGGAAGCTAGGAAAGCTCTAAACAATCACATATAAATCAATAGGAAATAAAGCTGAAGCTATCACACAATCAAGTATGAATGCAAGGCATGAAGCACAAGAGATAAAGCATTACAAACACAAAGATGTATAGTAGTTTGGTGCACCCCAGCACCTACATCCACTTCCCAAAACCTCTTGAAAATTTTAGTATAATACCTCAGATTACAACCGGTTGTTTTACAAGCTCACAACCTAACTTGTTGTTTTCACGAGATCCCAACGAACTCGGTCGGTTTTCACAGGCTCACCGACTAGAACCACCCCGATTGTTTTCACGGGCTCACAATCCAACCCAGTTAGTTTTTCTTGGATTACCAACTACAACCTACAATGTTGGTTTTCACTGGCTCACCAACAAACCTTAACCCCTTGATTTAATCCTTGATTGAATCAAGTTACAAGATATTAGAATAGAAGTTTAAAATAAATACAAGCTTTTCAAATAAGCAGATATAACAATATAAACAAATAGAGTAAAGAGAAGAAGCCCTCAAACAAGGTTTGTAGATGAAAGAACTTGGCTTCTTCTTTACTTGATCCTCTTTTGATTTCGCACACAATTGGAGAGAAAACTTTGGAATTCACTCAGATGCTCTTCTTCTCTCTCTTTTGCTTTGAATGGCCCTTTTGTGCTTTTGGAAAGTTTGTTGCCCAAAGGTGCACCCCAAGATGGGGGGTGAATTGGGTCTTTTTTAAAAATGAATAATGTGAAGTGAATGAATTACTGAAATCTTCTAGTAACTTGGAGATTTAGCAGTGGAATTAAAGTAGCACAAATAAAGCAGTAAATGAGGTTAGGAATGTAGAAGAGACAAGTCACACACAAACACAAGAATTTATAGTGGTTCGGTGCACTCCCATGTTTATCCTAGGTCGGCACTTCAAAATATTGAGACGGCTCTTGCTGTTGTAACTTCAAAGGGTCGACTCTTTAACCTTAAGGGTCGACTCATCTTGTTTAGGAGTCACCTCTTTAAACACAAAGGTCGACTCATCCAATAATTTTTCTGGCCAATGCTGAGACTGAACCGGGGTTGACTATTTAAACACAAGGGTTGACTCTTCAATGTCGGGGGTCGACTCATTTGGAACAAGGGTCGACTCTTCAAATCTTGTCTCAGGTGGTAAAAGCTCTCTATTTAATTTAAACTACACAAGGGTCGACTCATGTTTTGCGAAGGTCGACTCATTGACTGTGCCACTTGAAGAAAACGTGCTAGAATCAACTCAAATATGTCCTCTTTGCTTAGGGATCGACTCAAATTTCTCAAACAGAAAACTTTATACTTCATCTTTGATCTCCATGGATTGGATTAAGATCATTTTTCTTTTAAAACATATCCAATAAAGTGTTCATGAAGAATTAAAGATAATGATTTTGTAGTGCTTCATTTCTTCTGATTTTTCTTGACTTATAGAACTTCACAATTAAGCCTGAGGATGATAGTGGTATTTTGATGATTAACAAGCAATAATCAAGAGTATGTTACAAGTTAATTCGATACTTCATTTATAAGTCTGTTACTCTCAGTATATTCGTATAATTATATAAAGATGCATTTCATTATTTACATGGATGAATCTAATCTTGAGTTGCAGCAAAGTGTGGTTTGAGTCAACCCCAAGGTTGATTGGGTCGACCCCGGCACATCAAGAAAGCATCTGGCACACTTCTGCAAAAAATGGCACGGATGAACAGTAGTTGGGTCGACCCAAGGAAAGCATGAGTCGACCCAAACCTCAAGCCTCTCAAGCCTCAAGAAAACAGTTCTCTGGAAACACTGAGAGGGTCGACCCAAGAGGAAGTTGAGTCGACCCAAGCTTGAGTCGACCCAAACACTGAGAGGGTCGACCCAAAGGCAGTGACAGAATACATTGACAGAATAGGTTCTCTGGAAATCCTGAGAGGGTCGACCCAAGTGGAAGTTGAGTCGACCCAACTGAACCTTGAGTCGACCCAAAGAAATGTTGAGTCGACCCAAGTGAAGGAAGGCTGAATTGCAAGTTTCTGTGGTTCTGAGAGGGTCGACCCAAGAAAAGGTTGAGTCGACCCAAGTGAAAGTTGGATCGACCCAAGGAAAGGTTGAGTCGACCCAAGCACGGGCAAAAGCATAACGGCTAGTTCTGCAGAAGTACTTTTTGTCCTTCCAACAGTGAGTAACGGCTAGTTTTTGAATTCTAACCATTGGGGCTTGTCCAATGGATGAAGGAAACTATTTAAAGTGGCACTATTCATCAGAGAGATCATCCTTTTGCAAAATATCAAAGAGTACACAAGAAAGACAAAGTGCCCTAATCTTCTTCATCCAAGTGCTTCATTCAAGAGTCAAAAGAAAGTGGTTGAGCAGATTCCAAGAGTCATTAAGAGCTCCATCCACCCTTGAAGAGTGAATCATCCTTGACAAAGAAGATAGAAGTCACATCAAGCGATAACTATTCTCTAAACTCTTCTTTGTAGATTATATTGTTATATTTGCTCATCTAGGAGCTTAAATCTTCTTACTTCGTTTATTAAACTCCTTGTAAAGGTTAGTTGGTAAGCCCGCAAAACCAACGGTGTAGGTTGATTGGTGAACCCGTAAAACCAATTGTAAAGATTCGTTGGTGAGCCCGGAAAACCAACATAGGTTCGTTGGTGAGCCCGTAAAACCAACATAGATTTTTGGTGAACCCGAAAAACCAAAGTGTAAAGATTTTTGGATTGTGAGCCCGAAAAACAATCCAACTGTAATCCGCAGAATTATAGTGAATTCCCAAGGGGTCACTTGGGGAGTGGACGTAGGTGCTTAGGAGAGCACCGAACCACTATACTTTGTGGAGTGATTGATTATAACCCTATTTGATTTTGATGAGCTCAAAGCATTTGAGTATATCTTATGTTATACTGATGAATTCAATCTAGTGTTTCAGTCAAATACTTGTAAATTTATGGTTAAGTGTCTCTAGATTTGGTTCAATACATTTTGGATAAGTAAAGAATTCAATTTGAACCAAAGTCTGAGACTCGAGTCGACTCCGGAAGATTACGAGTCGACTCCAAGCGTATCAGAAGCACTGGCACAAGCTCGAGTCGACTCCTGGACATTAAGAGTCGACTCCGACTGAGAACAGACAGCTGGACAGAAAGATTCATCTCAGAACCTGTCAACGAGTCGACTCCTGAAGAATTCGAGTCGACTCTAATGCTTGCCGAGTCGACTCCAGGGTAGTACGAGTCGACTCCAGGGAGTAACAGACAGAAACATAGAGAAGCTATTTTGGACTCTGAGAGCCGAGTCGACTTTCGAAGAACTCGAGTCGACCCCGATGGTTGGCAGGTTGACTCCTAAGGAAGCGAGAGTCGACTCCCAGAGAAATACAAGGCAAAAAGTCAGAGAGCCAATTTCGGACACTGAGAGCCGAGTCGACTCCCGCAAAGTCCGAGTCGACTCCAAGGCAGCGCAACCCCAAAAGACAGAAGACTGTTTTTCGGATACTGAGAGCCGAGTCGACTCCGAGACAGTTCGAGTCGACTCCGAGACGGCACAAGTCAACAGACAGAAGATCGGGAGTTCGGGCTCTGAGTGCCGAGTCGACTCCCAGAATATCCGAGTCGACTCGAGTGAGCAAATTTGAAAGCAACTTCTCTGAATTCCTTAGAACGAGTCGTCTCCAAAAGTGCCAGGTCAGCTCCAGACATTGGGGAGTCGACTCCAGGTTCAGTCGAGTCGACTCCAAGTCAAGACAGCACTTTAATTCAAATCCAGAACAGTTGCCGAGCCGTCTCCAGAAAAGTATGAGTCGACTCCTGCAACAGGCGAGTCGACTCCAGATCGCGCGAGGCGACTCCGATCCCAACGAAAACATTATCAGGAGTTGCAGAATGTGCAGAACGGCTAGTAATCTGGGTCTAACGACTAGTTTTCTTGGGGAATGGCTTAAATAGCCACAGAGAACTGTAGTAAGGGAGAAAAGTGACATTCCATTCAAAGAAAACAAGTAATCTCCACCTACCAAAGGATTTCAAAGGGAATACACGTGAAAGAAGGAAGAGAGGCATTAAACTCCATCCAACCAACTCTTCCCAGTATTCAAGAAGTCTCCGTCAGTCATCAAATCTTCTAGACATTCACGTGGAGACTCCGAGTTCGAGAAGCCCTCCTCTACATCTTCATAAATCTGTTTGAGGGCTCCTAACTTCTCTCTTATTAATATCGCTGAATATCTGCTTGTTAAGAAGCTTCCTTTTTCTGTTTGTTTTCAAACCATTTGTTCGCTCAAACCATTTCTATTTGTTTTCAATCAGGGGATTGAATCAAGGGTTGTAAGGTTTGTTGGTGAGCCTAGGTTAAAACCAACGGTGTAAGGGTTTGATTGTGATCCTGGAAAAACAATTGGGTGGTTCTAGTCGGTGAGCCTGGGAAAACCGACCGAGTTCGTTGTGATCTCGTAAAACAACAAGTTGGGTTGTGAGCTTGTAAAACAATCGGCTGTAATCCGAGGGATTATAGTGAATTCCCAAGTGAGGCTTGGGGAGTGGACGTAGGAGCAAGGGTTAGCTCCGAACCACTATAAAATTGCTTGTGTTTGTGATTGCTTCATTGTCTCTTACTTTTCCTTCATCCACTGCATATAGCAACTAATTAATCCACTCGCAAAAAGTTTTAATTAGTTACTCACAAAGCTTTTAATTGCAATAATTATTTTAAAACCCAATTCACCCCCCCTCTTGGGTTGTCTATCTGGGCAACAAGTGGTATCAGAGCCGGAACTCTTTTACCAAAAGAGTAAAAGATCAAAATGACAACCCCATTTGGATCTTCTCATATTGAGGGCCAGTCCACCCATAGACCTCCATTCTTCAATGGATCCGACTACTCATATTGGAAGGCTAGGATGAGAATATTCATCCAAGCACAAGACTATGAGATGTGGACCACCATACTGAATGGACCATACATCCCATCAATTTTTGTAGAGGGTGTTACTATACCCAAACTTGAAAAGAATTGGGATGAAAATGACATAAGGAAGGCACAACTAAATGCCAAAGCAATGAATGTGCTTTATTGTGCTTTAGACCGAAATGAATTCAATAGAGTCTCTACTTGCAATTCTGCAAAAGAGATTTGGGATAGACTTGAAGTGACCCACGAGGGCACAAATCAAGTAAAAGAATCTAAAATAAATATATTAGTTCATAAGTATGAATTATTTAAGATGGATTCCAATGAAACTATCACTTGCATGTTTACTAGATTTACTGACATTGTCAATGGCCTAAAAAGCCTTGGCAAAAATTATACTAACAGTGACCTTGTCAGGAAGATTCTTCGTTGTTTGCCAAGGTCATGGGAAGCCAAGGTAACGGCAATCCAAGAGACCAAGGACTTAAACAAGCTGCCACTCGAGGAGCTTCTTGGATCCCTCATGACGCATGAGCTAACAATGAAACAACACAGTGAAGAAGAGTCCTCTCACAAGAAAAAGGTAATAGCCCTCAAATCTGTTTCTACTAACAAAGATTTATCTTGCAGCAGCAGCAGTGAAGAGGAAGACAATGAGGGAGATGATGATGAGGCTCTTTTCGTGCGTAAGTTCAGAAAATTCATCAACCGAAAGAAGTCCTTTCATCAAAGGAGAGGCCCCTCAAGTTCCTATTACAAGGATAAAGGTAAGGAAAGAGAAAATGAGGGAATCGGATGCTATGAATGTAAGAAGCCGGGACACTTTAGAGCAGACTGTCCTTTGCTCAAGAAGGCCAGCAAGTACAAGAAAAAGAAGGTCCTCATCTCCACCCTATCGGACTCCGATACATCATCATCATCATCGGATGAGGAACAAAAAGAAAAGGCCAACCTATGTTTTATGGCAAACGACAATGAGGTAACATCTGAAACGCATTTAGATTTTACCTTTGATGAATTGTATGATGCGTTTAATGAATTAATGGATGAATATAAGACAATAAGCTTAAGAATAAAGAGCTAAAACTAACCAATCAATCTCACCTCCATAAATACGATAAATTAGTTAAGGATAAGGATTTTATCACTAAAGAAAATTTAGAACTTAAAACAAGCAAGCAAATGTTAATTCAAAAAACTAATACCTTAATTAAAGATAACGAAAAACTAACTAAGAAAATTTCTGAACTTAAAAAGGATAAACAAACTATTAGAGATAATTTCACAAAAGACTTAAATGTACTAAAAACAAAAAAATAAAAGTTGGCACTAGAACTTGAAAAGTACAAACCTTTTGTAGAAAAGTTTACATATAGCTCTAAAAAATTGGAAATGATACTTAATAGTCAACGAGCTGTGTTCAATAGAGCTGGTTTAGGGTATAAACCTAAAAATAAGCAAAAGCTCCTTAGTAATTTCTTTGTAAAAGCAGGGGAAAGCAAAACTAAGAAAATAACTTGTTTTTGCTGTGGAACAATAGGACATAAAGCTAATGTGTGTGATCATAGAAAAGGAAAAACTAAAAGAAAAATTAAAAGGATTTGGGTTCCAAAAGGAACCAATATTACTAACCATGAAGGACCCAAGAAAACTTGGGTACCTAAAATTGTATGATTTCCTTGTGTAGGAGTGTCTTGCAGCCAAGATCGACAAAAACTGTTGGTACTTGGATAGTGGCTGCTCAAGACACATGACGGGTGACAAAGACCAATTCTTCACCCTTGAGCCTAAGAAGGAAGGTGCTGTGACATTTGGAGACAATAACCAAGGTCACATCATTGGTATAGGTAAAGTACAAATCACCCCCGAGGCCATTACAACACTAACTAATATACAGCCCAAAAAGACAAGACAGCTGCGGCTCTAGCAATCCTCCTTTTGCTTCTCTGTCTTCAACCTTTATTGATAATGTTCGATATGTTGATGGTTTTAAGCATAACCTACTTAGCATTAGTCAATTATGTGATAGAGGTTTTGATGTTCTGTTCAAACCATCTTTATACATCATAACCAACTCAATTGACAATAGTTTAGTATTTAAAAGAATAAGACGTGGCAATGTGTACGTAGTAGATCTTGAGGATCTTGCCAAACATAATCCCTGTTTAGTTGTTAATGATACTAAGGATAATGATGCAAGTTGGTTATGGCACCGTAAGTTAGGTCATGCAAGTATGGATACAATATCAAAACTAGTTAAAAGAGATTCCGTGATAGGTTTGCCAAAACTAAAATTTGAGAAAAATAAAATTTGTGAAGCTTGTCAATATGGCAAACAATCAAGGAACTCCTTTAAATCCATAAATTGTGTCTCTACCTCTAGACCTCTTGACCTACTACACATGGATCTATTTGGACCAACTAGAACCACAAGTCTAGGTGGAAACAAATATGGTCTTGTTATTGTAGATGATTTTTCTAGATATACTTGGGTCATATTTTTAGCTCATAAAGATCAAGCATTTTCAGTATTTAAGAAATTCCATAAGAAAGTAACCAATGCTAGAGATGCTTCAGTCATAACTATTAGAAGTGACCACGAAACAAAATTTGAAAATCATCTATTTGATGAATTTTATAGTAAAAAGGGGATAACTCATAATTTTTCTGCACCTAGGACACCACAACAAAATGGAGTTGTAGAAAGGAAGAATAGAACCCTAGAGGAAATGGCTAGAACCATGCTATGTGAAAGTAACCTCCCTAAGTATTTTTGGGGAGAAGCCATTAATACATCATGTCATATATTAAATAGAGTTTTGTTGAGACCCATTATAAAGAAAACACCTTATGAATTTTGGAAAAATAGAAAGCCCAAAGTAAACTATTTTCATGTTTTTGGATGTAGGTGTTTCATTCATAACAATAGGAAGGATAACTTAGGTAAATTTAATTCTAAATCTGATGAGGGTATATTTTTGGGGTATTCTACAACAAGTAAAGCCTATAGAGTTTTTAATAAAAGAACCCTTGTTATTGAAGAATCTATACATGTTGTTTTTGATGATACTAGTGATATCTCTTCTAGCAAGAGAGTTGTTTTTGATGATGATGCTGAAATTCTTGAAGAAAAGATTGATGAGATGACATTACAAGAAGATGAACAAAAACCAAATGGAAATGCATCATCAAGCCAAGAGGCAATTGTGGATCATGGGTTGACTAAGGCTTGGAGGTATGCTCATGGGCATCCTAAGGAATTAATTTTAGATGATCCATCTTAACCTGTTAGGACTAGAGCATCTCTTAGGAACTTAAATAATCATCTAGCATTTGTCTCACACTTTGAACCTAAACACATAGAAGAAGCTGAAAAGGATGTAAATTGGATAAATGCAATGCAAGAAGAACTAAACCAATTTACTAGAAACAAGGTATGGAACCTAGTTGAACGACCCTCTGAATATTCAATAATAGGTACCAAATGGATATATAAAAATAAACTTGACGAAAATGGAATTGTAGTTAGGAACAAGGCTAGACTAGTAGCAAAGGGCTATAATCAAGAAGAAGGTATAGACTTTGATGAAACCTTTGCTCCTGTAGCTAGACTTGAGGCAATTAGATTGTTACTAGCATTTGCATGCTCTAAAGATTTCAAATTATTTCAAATGGATGTAAAAAGTGCCTTTTTGAATGGGTATATTAATGAGGAGGTGTATGTAGAACAACCTCCTGGTTTTAAAAATCATCAATACCCCAATCATGTGTATAAACTAAATAAAGCACTTTATGGTTTGAAACAAGCACCTAGAGCATGGTATGAAAGACTTAGCAAATTTCTACTAGATCATGAGTTCTCTAGAGGAAATGTAGATACAACATTGTTTTTAAAGAAGAAAAACAAAGAAATGTTAGTAGTGCAGATTTATGTTGATGATATTATTTTCGGTGCTACTAACAATCGCCTCTGCAAAGAATTTGCTGACTTGATGCAGAGTTGATGACCCAAAAATTGATTTAAAGATTAATTTTGATGATCACAAAACCTTGAAGTATAATTACTAATGTTTGTGTTGCAAGAAGAAAGATAATTTATTTTGCAAGGAACATAGCAAGTTGAAAAATACAAGAAGGCCTCAAAAGCTCTCAAGAAAAGTTAGAAGAAAGCTACAATTTATTGGCCCAAGTTTCAAGTTCAAAGGATTTAAGTTGGAGGAGCAAATTCAAAGAAAGATTCAAAAGAATAGTCCTCGAGTCGACTCCGGGAAGTTTAGAGTCGACTCTGGCACTCTAGAGTTTCAAGAAACAGTGCTCGAGTCGACTCCGGGACTCTACGAGTCGACTCCGACTGAGAACAAACAAAAAACAGAAAGTTGATTTTCAGCGCTACAGTGATCTCGAGTCGACTCCAACTTCAGTGCTACAGTGCGGAGTCGACTCCCAGCTACAGTGCCGACAGACTACTATTCACAAGTGACTTCTGTTTCAGCCGAGTCGACTCCTACTTCAGCCGAGTCGACTCCAGCACGCTGGGAGGCATAACGGCTAGTTTTTTGTTGATTCCAACGGCTCTATTTTTGTCTCTAACGGCTAGATTTTTGTTTCCACTCCCTCTAAAGCTATAAAATCAAGAGGAGAGCTAGGAAAGAGGGTATGAAAGTGGGAGAAAACATTTAGAAAAGAGATTTGAAAGAGATTACAAGGGAAATCTCCCATAAGCAAAAAAGGGCCATCCAAAGTGAAATAGAGAGAAGAAGAGCATCCAAGTGAATCCCAAAGGCTCCTCTCCATCCGTGTGCTGCCTCGGTGATCCTCTACTTCGTGCCAAATCAGACGAGGGTCAAGTAAAGAAGAAGCCGAGCTCCTTCATCTTCAAAACTCGTTTGAGGGCTTCTCTTTACTCTATTTGATTATACTATTATATTTGCTTGTTTAAGAAGCTTTGATTTGTTATAAACTTTGTTTTAATATCTTGTAACTTGATTCAATCAAGGGATTGAATCAAGGGGTTAAGGTTTGTTGGTGAGCCAAAGAAAAAACCAACGGTGTTAGGTTGGTTGGTGAGCCGAGGGTAAAACCAACGTGTAAGGGTTCGATTGTGATCCCGGAAAAACAATCGGGGTGGTTCTAGTCGGTGAGCCTGGAAAAACCGACCGAGTTCGTTGTGAGCTCGTAAAACAACAAGTTTGGTTGTGAGCTTGTAAAACAACCAACTGTAATCTGTAGGATTATAGTGAAACTCCCAAGAGGTCTTGGGGAGTGGATGTAGGTGCTGGGGTGCACCGAACCACTATATGTTTGTTGTGTTTGTAATGCTTCTTGTTATTGTCTAACTAACACACTTACTTACTTAGATAAATTGCTTGCTTAACTCTTATCCGCGCATCCTTTAGTTGCAAGCATATTCAATCAAGTCACATTCTATACATCAAACTGTTGCTAAGTTTAACTTTCACTGTGCATCTATACAACTTAGCATAATTAATCAAAAAGTGCTAGAAGTAGCTTAAAAGTTTTAAAAGACCCAATTCACCCCCCCTCTTGGGTTGTATCTACTGGGCAACAAGTGGTATCAGAGCAGGTGCTTTAAGATTAATTATTGATCTCACGATCAAGAGCCAAAGATCATGACAACTCAAATAGATAGTTTTCTAGGAGAAGGACAATCAATTGATACACCTCCACTATTTAATGGCATAAACTATACACATTGGAAAATACGCATGCGCATTTTTATTCAATCACAAAACTATTATTTATGAAAAATCATAATAAATGACCTTCACACACTCTCTCAAACTATTAATGAAAAGGACTTAGCACAATTGAATGCTAATGCTATGAACATATTATATTGTGCTATTCATGAAATGAAGTTTAATGAAATTTCTGCATGCTTATCTGCTAAGGAGATCTGGGATACTTTAGAAAATATTTATGATAAATCTCAGATTAGCTCACATGTGCTTCAATTGCGTACTAACAATGAGATTGCAGAATCCTCCACAGTAGCCGAGTCGACTCCCAGTTTGTCCGAGTCGACTCCTAGAGAAGAACAGTCTGAAAGGCAGAGACACAGTCTTGAAGACCCTATGAACGAGTCGACTCCAAGTAGTTCCGAGTCGACTCCTAAGTTAGCCGAGTCGACTCCGACAAGGCCCGAGTCGACTCCGAGGCAGAACAGTTCAAAAGACAGAGAATCATCTTTTAGGCCTCTGAGAACGAGACGTCTTCCGAAGATCTCGAGTCGACTCTCAAGTCAGTCGAGTCGACTCCAAGTAAACCCGAGTCGACTCGAGGAAGAAAGAACAACAAAAAAATTAAAAAGCTTCCTAAAAACAAAGAAGAAGAGGAAGCAAGAAGAAAGAAAGAAAGAGATAAAAAGGAAGAAAGTTTTGACCAAGGAAGAGTCAAGCAAGGAAATGAAAGCTAGGAGCAACAATGATGATATTAGCTCCAAAGAACTACAAAAGGTAACTAACTTTTGCTTTATGGCACAAGAAGATAAGGTAAAATCTCAATCTACTTTTACATCAAATAATTTTCAAGAAGAATTTTCTTATGATGAACTTTTAAATGCTTTTCATGATTTGTATGGTGAATGTAGAAAATTAGCTATGAAAAATAAAAAACTTAAAAAGCTAAATTTGCAAATTTCAAAAGAAAGAAATTCAATTGCTGAAATACAAGACAAACTAAATTCTGAAAATGAAAGTTTAAGGTTAAATTCAGAACAATTGATTTAGAAAAATCAGTATTTAATTAAAGAAAATCAAAAGTTAAGTGAAGAAATTAACCAATCAAAATCTCTTATTAACAAATTTACTGTAAGTTCAGAGCGATTAAAAATGATGTTTGAAAGCCAATATGTTGCTTATGATAAATCAAAACTTGGCTTGACTCCTTTACTTAACAATAAATCTCTAGAGAAAAAGGTTATCAATTCACCAAGCAAACCATTAAATAAGATAACATATTTCAAACATGAAAAGAATGGACATAACAACTTTACCTATCGTTCTAACATAATTAAATCAAGTGGTAAAGTTATTACAATTAAACAAATTTGGGTTCCAAAAGGAACCATATGTCCTAACTCTCAAGGACCCAAGCAAGCTTGGGTACCCAAAATGAAAATATGAGGATGAAGACATAGGTGTGCCAAGATACCCATGGAACAAATAGAACTTTCATACAAATGGGTGTTCTAGACACACGTCAAAAAAAAAAATGAAACTTAAAACATACTTATGAAAAGTAATTTTAAATAATAAAATAATAATAATAATAATAATGAAATCAGTAAACCTTGCATTTCATCATTATTTTTGCTTTAGTATTTGATTAAAATATGAATTGCAAGTATTGACCAATTTTGTGATATAGAAAATACTTTTGGAAATATAATCAAATCACTTCATTTTATAGTATACTTTACTCACTATTGGATAAGTTGCTAAAAGATTAATCAATTTATTAAGAATAACTCTATGAATTCTCTATATGCTTGATTGAGAGTTTTTATCCATGGCATTATTGTTTATTGATCATAGATATGATAATGTGTACTTGGTGTGCTTTTGAATATATGCACTATGAATACCAAGATTAAAGAAACCATCTTTGGCATATAAAATCAACTCATGCTAGTATGTACTTAATCTCAAAAGACCTTGCCATTGGCTTACTTAGATTATCTTCTGAAAGGTCAAAGTTTACTATGCATGTTAACCAAGGAAACAAACAAGAATCAATTTCTAAATCTAAAGATGTTGTTTCCATCACTAAGTTTTCAAAAGCTTGCATTGGATTTGTTCTTGGCAAATAAAATTGAAGAATTTTCTGTATTTGCTAAATCCTGTAAAAGTGTTTCAAATGAAAAAGGTTTCCAAACTGTGAAGATAAAGAGTATCATGGCACAGTGTAGAAAACCAAAATCCTGATAAAGTTTATACAGAAATTAATTATTTCAGCACCAAGGACACCTTAAGTAAAATAGGGTTAATAGAATTCTTGAAGAAATGAAAAAGACAATTGTGTATGATAGTCATCTACTTAAATGATTTTTAAAAGCTATCATCACTACTTGTCATACATATGATTTCTATTAGATCTATTTTTTATGAAAACTTCTTTTTGTTCTTCTGAAAAATAGAAAATGAACTATTGCATATCTTTCAGTCGTACACGTTATGCTTGATATGTTCTTATGAAAATAATGCCAAATCTGATAAAGCTATTTCTATTCTTGGATATCATTCATCAAGCAATGCATATAGAACATTCAATGAAAGATTCGAGTTGTAGAAATATCAATTCATTTTATTCTTTATGAGACTAATGATTAATTATCAAGAAACTGAAATTAAAATTATATATGTATATGGTTAATCTGTTGCATATAACAATCTGAAAACTTGTTAATAATTAGAACCAAATTGAGTTTTTCAGAAATGGATTTAATAAAGAAAAATTGATGACTACTAAAATACTAAATTAAGAAAAGATGAAATAGATCTTAAGAAAATTCTTGCATGATTATAAGTAAAGATCACCATTATCATTTGCTTGCTTTATGAGCTTTATATTCTATCAAATGAATGTGTAGAATACACTTCTAGGTGCTTATTAACAAAGATATATGTTAAATAACCACCATATTTGAAAACACTCATTACAAATATGATAAAGCAATATATAATTTGGAACAAGCATCAAAAGCAGGATATAAAAGCTTAAGTAACCTTTTTTTTATAGAAAGTAATAGTGATAAATATATGCATCAAAAAGAAGAATTTGTGATATCTTATTTGCTCAAGGTATGCATTGATGACATCATTTTTGGTTCTACTAATGAAGAGTTATATGAAGATTTTACTAAGCTCATGCAAGGTGAGTTTGAAATATGTATGATGAATGAATTAACATCTTCTCTCAAACTCCAAACTAAGACAAACAAGAAAGGTGATCTTCATTGACCAAAGTTAGTCCACAAGAAAACTCTCATAGAAGATTGGCATGAAGAAGGTATGTCTATGACCCCATCTTGTAGAATTCGAAAAGAATGAGCAAAGTTGATCTATTATTTTAAAGCTGTATTGAAGCATGATAGAATAATTATTTTATCATACAGCTCGTAGACCAGATTGTATTCTCATTATGCTACCTTGTGCAGGACTTCAATCTAACTTTAATGAATCATATTTTATTGATAACAAATAAATCATAATCTGAATTTTGATAGAAACAATTGTTTATGATAAGTTGATTAAAACTTAGCTAGCATGTCTTGTTGATAATTATCTTAAGCAAATAGAATCTAAGCTAAATTGATTCTAAAAACAAAAAAAAAATTTTTTGACCTTGATGAATCTTCCTATTGCCTCACATGCTTGTCCTTGAACCATCTTGGTTAATGAAACTATCTCTTTAGTTCAAGTAACATGTGCTTGCTTATATTTAGGCAATCTCTTGAGTAAAGTGATTCAACATTTGATTATTGTCATATCTTATATTGAGTCATCTAGTTAAGAAATATGTTGAATGAATATTTTGTATCTTAAAGAAACTAAAGACTTTCTTTCAAGAAAGAAAAGGAGTTTGTTAATAATGCAGGATCCTTGAGCAAGAAAATGAGAGATTTCAACTTGAAGGACACCTCCACATAAGATACAATAAACATTCACATGCAAACAAGAGAGAGGATCTTCTTCAGCCAAAAGTTCATACATAAGAAATCTAGTTTGGCTTGAAGAATATATAATGAATAGGTAATTTTAGATATCTTTCTCATAAATTAATTGAGCAAAGTCAATAACTTAAATCTTATTATGGCATGATTAAATTCTTTAATTATTAATTTTTAATATCATGTCTATATGTGTATTGACTGACTTATACTTTTAGAAACTGTTTCATGGTTTGCCCAAACTAAATTATTTCTTTGACTATATCATAACCATGAAATACACAAGTATATGCTTAAAATTTTGATGTAAAATAACTTGTGAGAGGTTATGAATCTATGAGCATAATGAAAATGTTGTTTGCATGATATACATATATATGATACATAAGATTAACTCTTTATTCTGCTCCTTCATGTAAATTACTTGAGAATAACAAAAAGAGAGAGAGATAAAGAAAAGAAAATAGATATTATTCAAGAGAAGTAAAATCTAAGTAAAGGCAAATACTTCAATCTTAAGGAAAAGCAAAACAAACATAATATATTCGGCACATTTGTAAGACTTGTGTGAGCATTCTTTTGGAAGGGATAAAATCCATAATTAATTACACTTAAACAGGGAAAGTTTGAAGTAAACATTTTAATCTTTCTATATTGCTCATCATAGGGATGGTGCCAATGGGGAGGCTAGTGGTAGTACCCGGCACTATTTGACCCAACTATTCGGTGTAGGGCATATTAGGGACGGCACAAGAGGGAGGCTAGTGGTAGTACCTCGTGCCCCTTCCCAACTCCACCGGATAGGGAGCAAATAGAGTATAGAGCATAAGAAAGTAAAAATGAAAGACAAAGCTAATGAAAGTATATAAGAAGAATCAAGTCATTTTGATCCTTGATATGCTTACTCTTAATATTCTAATGCATGACTTAACACATAATATATTTTGCATATGGCATGATGCTTTGAATTTTGGGTTCTCAATATTTTGTAATGCTCCATGCTTGGACAATTTGATTGAATGTTTGGAATACTACATAAAATTTTTTTTTTTTGTTTGGTATTATTGAAAAGAAATTTCAGATTTGTCATTCACAATCATCATTAAAATCTGAAAGTTGAATAAATTTGTAAAAAGGAGAAGAGAAGGATATCTCTATTTAGGCAAAATGAATTGAGTTTGTTTTATCCTTCAACTTGATTAACTTTGGTATATAATGTGCTAACTCATACCAAAACTCAACATAAATACAAATATTCTGAATATGCTTGAAATATGTGTTTTCAATCTTAATGATTTAAGATGAGCTATAATGTGGACGATACATATCTCAAATTATGATTTTGAAAGCCTCTATTGAAAATCCTATGTAATTCAGAATCTGATTTTGTATAAAAGCTTAAACTCCATATGATTTCTAAATAAAGTCTTAATTTAAGAAAAACAGAATTAATTTTGATGCCTTGGTTGATTGCTCCGATACGCATCCGAAACATATCATTTCTTATCTTCAAAGTATACTAATATTGGTCTAAATGATGTGTCTGTCAATGATCTTGATTGCAAGCAAATATTTTTAAATATATGATTTTATTTTGATATTAAAAATATTTATTGTGATTCATGTATACATTGCTGAAAAACTGTGATTAAGAAATTGAGTTCTATAAATATACATACCTCAATGATCATGTTTTTCTCTCCTACATTCTTAAAGACTTCCATCAGAATATATATATATAGAGTGAATGATCTTAAAGCTAGAAATATTTCAGCTCACTCAAATGATTCTAAAAGAAAGAAAATGTAAATGCTTTTGAAAGAAACTGAGCTTCAAATAAATCATTTTCTGACTAATATTTCTATACATTTTCTCTAAGATTAGGAGAAAGCATAACTTGTTCTTAAAGAATTAAAAAGAGTGATTGCTATAAATTTTGAACAGTTCTAGATTACTCTACATTCTCGATATCATAGAATTTCAGGTTTATTCACGCTTGTCAGTAAAATCTGAAATTCAACAAAAGAAAAGAATGATTAAAGAGGAATGCATCTTTTGAGGGGGAGCTTTAGATTTTTATCCTAAAGTTACTTTAATGCATACCTTGATTTTTATGAACCTCCTTATATAGCAAGACTTGCTTTAATTATATAATAAGTTTATACCTTGAGATGAGTTCTATAAAGAAAGTCTTATCTCAAACCTTGAGTCTTATGAAAATAAGCTGAAACTTATAGAAAATATATTTTTGAGATTGACAATTTTATTGAACATTATCTTCAAATTCTAAACTTTTAAATGGAATGATCAATTAAGGGGGAGAAAGAAAATTTTTTACGATACACCTTGAGGCTTGTTATTTGGTTAGTATGTCTTATGCATCAATCATGAACCAAATTGCAATTCAAATAGTTGATCTTAAGAGCCTCTAATCTAATGAAAAAGGGGGAGAATAACGTGTTGAATTTTCTTGAGTATCTCTTAGAAAATCTATTTTGGAATTCACTAATGAGTTCTTATTGGCTTATTCTTTAGAACTTCAATTTAGTGCCAATTCATTATTATATGTACCAAAATGTGCTTCTTTTTAAAGGAATAAAGTCTTTAAAAGAGCTTTAAAAGAACCTTCAAAGCTTTCATTTTTATGTATACTCTAAGATATATCATAAATTGCATGAATTCATGTTTTAGTATTTATTCCACAATATTTTTACACCATTAAAAAAAAAACCTTTACAATCATACTTAATATATTGCTCTTATACTCTGAAAATTAGTTAAATTGCTCTCATGTTGCTAAAATACTTAATATATTGGGCAAAAGATCTTAAATGAACAAGCTTTCATATTTATTATTAAAGAATGGTGAGATTTTCATTCGTGCTTTCTTTGAATATCATTCTTGGTACTTCTTGAATTAACTTGAGAAAGATTCCACCTACACTTGATTTGAAAACTATCTTTGGAACCACATTCGATGTGTTCTCACTATAATTGGCTCTGATCTATGCTCATTAATCTTTTTCTAACATTATTGCCTTGAGTTATATGATTCATATTCTTGCAATAATTTGACATGCAAATCAGAGTACAAAAAGAAAAAGAAATATTTGAGTATTCTTATCTTTGTGCTTAATGTTTCATTATCTTGCAACCTTTTTAATGTTGTCAAAAAGGGGGAGAAATATCTAAGTATATGCTCATAATGCTTTATGTTGCTTTATGTTGTGAATTGAATACAAATCAGCTTAAATTGAAATATGTTGATTGTGTTAAGCTGAATAAATCTAAAGCATTATCATGAAGTATGTTTTTAAATATATATATTTTCTACTTCATGCAACTTAGCTATGCATTACTTCTAGAACACATTATATTTTATATTGCATATACTCCAAGTTTTGTCATCATCAAAAAGGAGGAGATTGATGACCCAAAAATTGATTTAAAGATTAATTTTAATGATCACAAAACCTTGAAGTATAATTACTAATGTTTGTGTTGCAAGAAGAAAGATAATTTATTTTGCAAGGAACATAGCAAGTTGAAAAATACAAGAAGGCCTCAAAAGCTCTCAAGAAAAGTTAGAAGAAAGCTACAATTTATTGGCCCAAGTTTCAAGTTCAAAGGATTTAAGTTGGAGGAGCAAATTCAAAGAAAGATTCAAAAGAATAGTCCTCGAGTCGACTCCGGGAAGTTTAGAGTCGACTCTGGCACTCTAGAGTTTCAAGAAACAGTGCTCGAGTCGACTCCGGGACTCTACGAGTCGACTCCGACTGAGAACAAATAAAAAACAGAAAGTTGATTTTCAGCGCTACAGTGATCTCGAGTCGACTCCAACTTCAGTGCTACAGTGCGGAGTCGACTCCCAGCTACAGTGCCGACAGACTACTATTCACAAGTGACTTCTGTTTCAGCCGAGTCGACTCCTACTTCAGCCGAGTCGACTCCAGCACGCTGGGAGGCATAACGGCTAGTTTTTTGTTGATTCCAACGGCTCTATTTTTGTCTCTAACGGCTAGATTTTTGTTTCCACTCCCTCTAAAGCTATAAAATCAAGAGGAGAGCTAGGAAAGAGGGTATGGAAGTGGGAGAAAACATTTAGAAAAGAGATTTGAAAGAGATTACAAGGGAAATCTCCCATAAGCAAAAAAGGGCCATCCAAAGTGAAATAGAGAGAAGAAGAGCATCCAAGTGAATCCCAAAGGCTCCTCTCCATCCGTGTGCTGCCTCGGTGATCCTCTACTTCGTGCCAAATCAGACGAGGGTCAAGTAAAGAAGAAGCCGAGCTCCTTCATCTTCAAAACTCGTTTGAGGGCTTCTCTTTACTCTATTTGATTATACTGTTATATTTGCTTGTTTAAGAAGCTTTGATTTGTTATAAACTTTGTTTTAATATCTTGTAACTTGATTCAATCAAGGGATTGAATCAAGGGGTTAAGGTTTGTTGGTGAGCCAAAGGAAAAACCAACGGTGTTAGGTTGGTTGGTGAGCCGAGGGTAAAACCAACGTGTAAGGGTTCGATTGTGATCCCGGAAAAACAATCGGGGTGGTTCTAGTCGGTGAGCCTGGAAAAACCGACCCGAGTTCGTTGTGAGCTCGTAAAACAACAAGTTTGGTTGTGAGCTTGTAAAACAACCAACTGTAATCTGTAGGATTATAGTGAAACTCCCAAGAGGTCTTGGGGAGTGGATGTAGGTGCTGGGGTGCACCGAACCACTATATGTTTGTTGTGTTTGTAATGCTTCTTGTTATTGTCTAACTAACACACTTACTTACTTAGATAAATTGCTTGCTTAACTCTTATCCGCGCATCCTTTAGTTGCAAGCATATTCAATCAAGTCACATTCTATACATCAAACTGTTGCTAAGTTTAACTTTCACTGTGCATCTATACAGCTTAG
The DNA here is from genome assembly GCF_009389715.1 of Phoenix dactylifera. Lineage (NCBI taxonomy): Eukaryota > Viridiplantae > Streptophyta > Magnoliopsida > Arecales > Arecaceae > Phoenix > Phoenix dactylifera. The sequence continues at coordinate 75,726 of NW_024068221.1, forward strand.
CATAATTAATCAAAAAGTGCTAGAAGTAGCTTAAAAGTTTTAAAAGACCCAATTCACCCCCCCTCTTGGGTTGTATCTACTGGGCAACAAGAGTGAATTTGAAATGAGCATGATGGGAGAGCTGAACTATTTCCTCGGGCTCCAAATCAAACAATCTGAAGAAGGAATCTTCATCAATCAAGCTAAATACATCAAGGAGATGCTTAAGAAGTTTGATATGGAAGGAAACAAGTCAATCAGCACACCCATGAGCTCATCATGCGAACTAGACCAAGATGAATCAGGTAAATCAGTAGATCAAAAGATGTATAGAGGTATGATAGGATCTTTATTATATCTCACTGCAAGTAGACCTGATATCATGTTTAGTGTATGCATGTGTGCTAGATATCAATCTAATCCTAAGGAATCACATTTAATTGCAGTTAAGAGAATCTTTAAATACCTAATAGGAACAAAGAATATAGGTTTATGGTATTCTAAAGAATCTAGCCTAAACTTAATAGGGTATACAGATTCAGATTTTGCTGGTTGTAAACTTGATAGAAAAAGCACCAGCGGGTCATGTCAATTCTTAGAAGAAAATTTAATCTCATGGTTTAGCAAGAAATAAAACTCGGTTGCATTATCTACAGCTGAAGCCGAATATGTTGCTGCCGGGAGTTGTTGTGCTCAAATCATGTGGATCAAACAACAACTTGAAGACTATAGCATTAAACAAGATAAAATTCTCATTAATTGTGATAATACAAGTGCCATTAATCTAACTAAAAATCCAATTCAGCATTCAAGAACTAAACATATTGAGATAAGACATCACTTCATAAGAGATCATGTACTGAATGGTGATGTGACACTTCAATTTGTTTGCACTGATGATCAATTAGCTGATATCTTCACAAAACTCTTGAGTGAAGAGCGATTCTGTGTACTTAGGAGAGGATTAGGAGTGATTGATCCATCCTAGTGATATTCTCTTCTAATTCATTGATTTTGATGATTAGCTTGTGTTAAATATAGAGTTTCTCATCTATGATCGTCAAATCAGCTCATAAACTTAGTGACTATCCCTTGTTTGGCACGAAAATAACATGATTTTTGGGTGCGTGCCAGAGTTCGAGTCGACTCGGATACATTTTAGAGTCGGCTCATGGGGGAGTCGACTCGCACATAGTTAGGAGTCGACTCGAGGTCGATGGCATCATAGGGGGAGTCGACTCGCACATATTTTGGAGTCGACTCGAGGTCGAGTCGACTCGCGACTTACTGGAGTCGACTCAAGGTCGGGAATCCGATGTTTTAACCCTAATCAAAACATTCAATCGACACTTCTATTCACCGCCGCCACTGCTCAAAAACCTAGAGTCGTCTCCGACCTTTGTTAGGGGCATTTCCGTCGAGTTTCCCTCCGTTCCTCGTGTCCTTTCCCCCCTCCTTAGGTCTAGGATGCCTCGAAAAGTTGTTGTCCCGAGCCGGAAAAGGCCCCAACCCGCGAGCGGTACCGAGCGATGGTCAAAGGCTCGGAATGATCCCGTGAGGCCACAACCTCCAGTTCCTTCCCCGCCGAGGCCGGTTCCCTCGCGTCCGTGCGCCGGGAAGGCGGTTTCCACCGGAAGATACGTCAACTTTGACTTCCTCTCCCGGGAAGGCTTTACCCTAGGGCATAGGTTAAGGGCTCAAGGGTTAGAAATGTTTTGTTCCCTAGATCTCCCTACGTACCCGGGGTTAGTTAGGAAATTTTACGGTACAGTAGCTAGGGGTCATGGTGGGATTCAGGGAACTGTAGCAGGTGTCCCTTTGTTTATTTCGGAGGATTTCATTGCTCAAGTCCTCCATCTTCCCCAAGTAGGAGTGTTTCCCTCTCACCCCACAGATAGGACTGAGGCCCTTACGGCCATACTAGGGAGTCCACCTCAGTCCCCCCTAGAAGAGGTGTCTGCAAATCAGCTATCAGCTAAAATGCGGCTCCTTTTGAGTATCATATCTAGGACCCTCTTCCCCAAAATAGGCCGTTTTGATTTTGTATCTGAGAGGGACCTAGCCCTGATGTTCTACATTCTTCAGGATACTCCAATCAACTTTCCAAAACTCATCTATAAATACCTATGTGAGCCTCTAGACAAACCTAGGCTCAGTCTTCCCTATGGCATGCTCTATACATACTTATTATAAAATAAATGATGATCTCTCCAAACAGGCACAAGCTTATCGCCAAATTGATCTTCTATTAATAAGACCCCCTGGTTGGAATTAGAGGTCCCCATTCCTGAGGGGGAACCCTCTCGCTCACTGCGGTACACAGATCACATGGGTGAGGGGACTCTTCACAGGATGGGATTCCATAAGGTTGAGGGAGTCTGGGTCCGGAAACCATCCTCTTCCACACCTTCTAACCCCTACTACTCGACACTCCCCCAGCCCTGATCATGACTCCGATTTACCCACCTATCCCTCCACTTCAGCACCATCTACTTCAGCCGGACCCTCCACTACACCACCTACTAAGCCACTAGAGGTCCGAATATCTCCTGAGCAGCTCCGGGAGTTGCGGCAGGAGATCGTGAGGGATCTTCGGGACGACCTACTGAGGGAGCTCCGAGGTCCAGCGACTGCTCCCTCCACTGCCCTAGTTCCATCATTGGCAGCCGTGACCGAGATGACGGCTCATCTGAGGGAAGAAATTTACAATGTAAGAAGCCTAATTCAAGCCCAATTTTCGAATATGAGCGATGTCACGAGCAACACAAGAAAGCTGCGAGAAGACATCCGACAGGAGCTGGGCAGCCAGAATCAGGGTGCTGAACGGCTATCCAATATATTGATCTTCAAGTTGGATACCCTACAGGAGAATCTGACTGAGCTTACCTCGATCCAGAGTAGGGCCACCTCGAAGATCATAAAGCAGCTAGGAAACATTACAGAAGGGATCAGTTTAATTGTGCAATAATCTAGACTGAGCAAGGGAGCCACATCCTCCACCACAAAGAAATCCTAGTATAGCTTGCTTTTTCTTTTTGATATGTACTTACTTCTCTACTTTTGGATGTATCTACAATTGTACTTAAACTTACATCAATACAATGAGTAGACATTTCTCTTCCAAATTGTGCAAATTTGAACTCTAACTGCTTGTATGATGTGCTTTCTGCCTTTTTGCTATGATGACAAAAAGGGAAAGAAAATATATTAAATAGACATGTAAAGGGAATCAATAAAAAGAAAATTTTTACTAATTTGTTCTAAGTGGATTCGATACCTCGAGGCTCATTATCTCTCTGTTGGGGCTCCTAAAGGAGTAATCTCCAGAATCTATTCAAGGGATATTCGAAGATTAGTTGAATCATACTCAAGAACAAATTGGCAGATTTTCCCTCTAAAAACCAAAAATTTAAGTTCAAAAGCTTCAATACACTAAAAGAAAATTCAGAGAATCTAAGCAAAGTTGAATGCACGTGTTGAGGGGGAGAATCTGAAATCTTAAGAAAGCAAACTCATTAAATATATATAAGCCAAACAATTGATTGCATGACATGAAGGCTTATATAATTCCAAATGAAAGGGGGAGCTTTAACTTCAAAATTTACTGTTTCACACCTTTCAGTTTTGGATAAATTAAATAACTAGACACTTGAATTTATTTTAAAATTTTACTATAAATTTCCTTTTTGGTTGAGCATTTACTTTTCAAATACTCAATGTTTTGTCATCATCAAAAAGGGGGAGAATGTGGAGTGATTGATTATAACCCTATTTGATTTTGATGAGCTCAAAGCATTTGAGTATATCTTATGTTATACTGATGAATTCAATCTAGTGTTTCAGTCAAATACTTGTAAATTTATGGTTAAGTGTCTCTAGATTTGGTTCAATACATTTTGGATAAGTAAAGAATTCAATTTGAACCAAAGTCTGAGACTCGAGTCGACTCTGGAAGATTACGAGTCGACTCCAAGCGTATCAGAAGCACTAGCACAAGCTCGAGTCGACTCCTGGACATTAAGAGTCGACTCCGACTGAGAACAGACAGCTGGACAGAAAGATTCATCTCAGAACCTGTCAACGAGTCGACTCCAATGCTTGCCGAGTCGACTCCAGGGTAGTACGAGTCGACTCCAGGGAGTAACAGACAGAAACACAGAGAAGCTATTTTGGACTCTGAGAGCCGAGTCGACTCCCGAAGAACTCGAGTCGACCCCGATGGTTGGCAGGTCGACTCCTAAGGAAGCGAGAGTCGACTCCCAAAGAAATACAAGGCAAAAAGTCAGAGAGCCAATTTTGGACACTGAGAGCCGAGTCGACTCCCGCAAAGTCCGAGTCGACTCCAAGGCAGCGCAACCCCAAAAGATAGAAGACTGTTTTTTGGATACTGAGAGCCGAGTCGACTCCGAGACAGTTCGAGTCGACTCCGAGACGGCACAAGTCAACAGACAGAAGATCGGGAGTTCGGGCTCTGAGTACCGAGTCGACTCCCAGAATATCTGAGTCGACTCGAGTGAGCAAATTTGAAAGCAACTTCTCTGGATTCCTTAGAACGAGTCGTCTCCAAAAGTGCCAGGTCAGCTCCAGACATTGGGGAGTCGACTCCAGGTTCAGTTGAGTCGACTCCAAGTCAAGACAGCACTTTAATTCAAATCCAGAACAGTTGTCGAGCCATTTCCAGAAAAGCATAAGTCGACTCCTACAACAGGCGAGTCGACTCCAGATCGCGCGAGGCGACTCCGATCTCAACGGAAACATTGTCAGGAGTTGCAGAATATGCAGAACGGCTAGTAATCTGGGTCTAACGGCTAGTTTTCTTGGGGAATGGCTTAAATAGCCACAGAGAACTGTAGCAAGGGAGAAAAGTGACATTCCATTTAAAGAAAACAAGTAATCTCCACCTACCAAAGAATTTCAAAGGGAATACACGTGAAAGAAGGAAGAGAGGCATTAAACTCTATCCAACCAACTCTTCACAGCATTCAAGAAGTCTCCGTCAGTCATCAAATCTTCTAGACATTCACGTGGAGACTCCGAGTTCGAGAAGCCCTCCTCTACATCTTCATAAATCTGTTTGAGGGCTCCTAACTTCTCTCTTATTAATATCCGCTGAATATCTGCTTGTTAAGAAGCTTCCTTTTTCTGTTTGTTTTCAAACCATTTGTTTCTTACTTGATTCAATCAGGGGATTGAATCAAGGGTTGTAAGGTTTGTTGGTGAGCCTAGGTTAAAACCAACGGTGTAAGGGTTTGATTGTGATCCTGGAAAATAATTGGATGGTTCTAGTCGGTGAGCCTGGGAAAACCGACCGAGTTCGTTGTGATCTCGTAAAACAACAAGTTGGGTTGTGAGCTTGTAAAACAACCGGCTGTAATCCGAGGGATTATAGTGAATTCCCAAGTGAGGCTTGGGGAGTGGACGTAGGAGCAAGGGTTAGCTCCGAACCACTATAAAATTGCTTGTGTTTGTGATTGCTTCATTGTCTCTTACTTTTCCTTCATCCACTGCATATAGCAACTAATTAATCCACTCGCAAAAAGTTTTAATTAGTTACTCACAAAGCTTTTAATTGCAATAATTATTTTAAAACCCAATTCAGCCCCCTCTTGGGTTGTCTATCTGGGCAACATACTTCTTGTTGTTTGTATTGTGCTTTGTTTAATTCCACTAACTCATCAATTGACATAACTAAGATAGGTAAAATTAAGAGAAACCAATTCACCCCCCCCTCTTAGCTTGTCACCTTGGGCAACAAGTGGTATCAGAGCAAGGTGCTCCAATAGTACTTATTGATCTCACAATCAAGAGTTAAAGATCATGACAACCCAAGTGGGATGTTCTATGAGTGAGGGGCAATCTACAAATAGACCTCCTCTATTTAATGGCACAAATTACATATACTGGAAAGCTAGGATGAGGATATTCATTCAAGCTTTAGACTATGAATTATGGTATATCATTACTAGAGGATCTCACACACCCACAATTAGTATAGAGGGCACTATGATACCCAAACCAGAAATGGATTGGAATGAAAGTGACAGAAGATTAGCACAATTAAATGCAAAAGCAATTAATGTACTTTACTGTTCATTAGATGTAAGTGAATTCAATAGAATATCTACATGCATCTCTGCAAAAGAAATTTGGAACAAACTTGAGGTCACACATGAAGGGACTAATCAAGTTAAGGAGTCAAAAATAAACATATTAGTACATAAGTATGAATTGTTTAAAATAGAATCCACTGAGTCCATAACTAATATGTTTACTCGTTTTACTGAAATTATAAATGGGCTAAAGAGTTTAGGAAAGTCTTATACTAACTCTGAATTGGTGCGAAAAATTCTCAGGTCTCTACCAAGAGTTTGGGAGGCCAAGATAACTGCAATTCAGGAAGTTAAGGACCTCAATACACTACAATTAGAGGAACTTCTAGGATCACTCATGACCCATGAGTTGACCATGAGGCAAAATTCAGAAGATGAGGTCAAGAGAAGAAAGACCATTGCCCTAAAGTCAACCACTCCAAACAACAAACTGAGTCAGAAGATTCAGATGATGATTATGAACTTGATGAAGAAGGAATGGCTATGCTTGGAAGAAAATTCAAAAAATTTATGAGAGGCAAGAATAGATTTCATAAAAAGAAACCCTTCTTCAAAGGTAGCTCAAGCAAAGAAAAGGATAAGGACAAAGAAAAGGAAAAAGAATCACCTATTTGTTATGAGTGTAACAAGCCCGGGCATTATAAGATAGATTGTCCGGAATTAAAGTGGATGGCAAGAAAACTGAAAAAGAAGAACTTCATGCTGAATGGAGTGAAAGTGAGGAGTCAAGTTCGGAAGAGGAAGATCATCAAGAGACGGCCCAAATATGTCATATGGCCAATGACGATGAGGTAGATTCTGAACTTGAATGTGATTTTACTATTGATGAATTACATGATGCATTTTTAGAACTCATGGAAGAACATAAAAAACTAATCAATAAAAATAAAGTTCTAAAAGAAGAAAATCAATCTCTTATCAAAGATAAGTTAAAACTATCTCATAACTATGAAACATTAAGTAGGAAATTCACAAATGAAACCAAGAATCTAATTGCTGAAAATGTCAAGTTAAAAGAAGATGCTGAAAAATATAAATTCTTAGTAGATAAGTTTACACTTAGTTCAACCAAATTAAATATAATTCTTGATAGTCAAAAAGCTGTATATGATAAGGCTGGATTAGGATATAAAACAAATAGGAAACAAAAATACTTAAAGAACATTTTGTAAAAGCTAAAATAAAAATATTACTTGTCATTGCTGCAATAAATTAGGACATAAAGCATATGAATGTAACTATAGAAAGTCCAGTCAAAACAAATTGAGTAATAATCATTAGCTTAAATTCAAGAAAATTTGGATTCCAAAAGGAACATCAAGTACTAACCCTAAAGGACCCAACATAGTTTGGGTACCTAAAGCTCTTTCTTAATCTTTATTGCAGGGGTGTCTTGCAGCTAATAAAGTGGAAAAACGATGGTATCTAGATAGCGGCTATTCAAGACACATGACCGGTGACGTAGATCAATTTGTCACCTTGGAATCTAAGAATGGTGGAGTAGTAACCTATGGAGACAATGGAAAAGGGTATATCATTGGAAAGGGTAAAATTTTTATTACTCCATCTACTTTCATAGAAAATGTCTTATTAGTTAAGGGTTTGAAACATAACCTACTTAGCATAAGTCAATTTTGTGATAAAGGGTTTAAAGTCACATTTGAAGCATCAGTATGCATAATCACAATCCTAAAGATAATAGCATTGTACTTGTAGGACAAAAGGCAAAGAAATATTTACATGGTAGATCTTCATGATTTAGGCAAGAAAAATGGATTATGCTTAATTACTAATGAAGAAAAGAAAAATAAAATAAGTTGGCTTTGGCATCGTAGACTAGGACATGCTAGTATGGAATTAATATCAAAACTAGTCAAGAAGGAATTAATAAAAGATGTGCCAAAATTGATTTTTGAAAAGGACAAAATCTGTGGACCATGCTCATTAGGAAACAAACTAAATCATCATTCAAATCAAAGAATATAGTATCAACAACTAGGCCTTTTTGAACTCATACACATGGATCTTTAGAAATAAATTAGATGAAAATGGGTTAGTTATAAGAAATAAAGCTAGACTTGTAGCTAAGGGATACAATCAAGAAGAAGGGATAGATTTTTGATGAAACATTTGCTCCTGTAGCTAGATTAGAGGCTATTAGATTACTTCTAGCTTTTGCATGTTTCATGGATTTCAAATTGTATCAATGGATGTAAAAAGTGCATTCTTAAACGATTTTATAGAGGAAGAAGTATATGTAGAGCAACCTCCTGGTTTTGAGAATCATGAAATTGCCAAATCATGTGTTTAGACTACATAAGGCATTATATGGATTGAAGCAAGCACCTAGGGCTTGGTATGATCGATTAAGCAAATTTCTACTAAATAATGACTTTAGTAGAGGAAATGTAGATAAAACACTGTTTCTCAAAAGAAAGGACGAAAATCTATTAGTGGTACAAATATATGTAGATGACATAATCTTTGGTGCCACAAATGATACTCTTTGCAAAGAATTTGCTGATTTAATGCACGGAGAATTCGAAATGAGTTTGATGGGAGAACTAAGTTTCTTTCTAGGATTACAAATCAAACAAACTAAAAAAGGTATCTTCATTCATCAAACCAAGTATACAAAGGAAATACTAAAGAAGTTTGGGAATGAAAATCATAAGGGAGTAGGCACTCTAATGAATCCTACTAGTAAGCTTGACAAAGATGAGAAAGGAAAGAGTATTGATATTAAGCTTTATAGAGGACTAATTGGATCCTTGCTCTACCTTACTGCTAGTAGACCAGATATCGTGTTTAGTGTAGGAATATGTGCTAGATACCAATCAGATCCTAAGGAGTCACATTTAAGTGCTGTTAAAAGAATCCTTAGATATTTAAGAGGAACTACGAACATAGGATTATGGTACTCAAGAGACTCCTGTCTAGATTGCTTGCATACTCAGATGCTGATTTTGCTGGATGCAAATTAGATAGGAAAGAGCACTAGTGGAACATGTCAATTCTTAGGAAACAACTTAGTATCATGTTTAGCAAAAAGCAGAATTCAGTGGCACTATCAACAGCTGAAGCTGAATATATAGCTGCTGGCAGTTGTTGTGCTCAAGTACTATGGCTTAAGCAATAACTAGAGGACTATGGAGTTAAGCTAGATAACATTCCTATTAAATGTGATAATACTAGTGCCATCAACCTCACTAAAAATCCGGTTCAGCATTCTAAAGCCAAACACATAGAAATAAGATATCATTTTATTAGGGATCATGTGCAAAATGAAAACATATGTATGAGCATATATGCACTGAAAAACAATTAGCTGACATATTCACAAAACCCTTGAGTGAAGATAGATTCTGCATGCTAAGGAGGGGAATTAGGCATATGTGATCCTTTTTATTGAAGAGATATAAAGGAGCAAGCAGTCTCATGATACATTCCTCCCATTTCTAAAAAACCCATGAAACATGAGTCAAACTTGTCATCTATAGATCCTTACTCAATGTATCATTGTCCCAGAAAGAATTTGTAAGGATTGGAAGCGAGAAAATTTTTAGAAGCGAAAAGAAAGAGAAAGGAAAAATTTCTGAACTTGGGTCGACCCAACCCAAAATAGGGTCGACCCAACGTTGAGTCGACCCAAGAAAATTCTTGAGTCGACCCAACGTCGGGACCCACTGTTAAAAGGGGGACCCATGAGCTATCTAGGGCACTGTTTACACTTTGTCCTCTTCCGAAAACCCTATTCCCCACTCTCCCAATCTCCTCCAATCATCTCCAAACAAGTAGATTACTTCACAATCTTGGAGAAATGGGACCCAAAAGAGCCGTAGCCAAGCGATCCGGGAGGGTCTCACGGATCCAACGTGCGGAAAGAGAAGCTACAGAGCCATCTACAGTGTCTCCACAAGGTGAGACACGTGTAGAGCCACCTCCTCCTCCCTCCCCTTCAGTACAACTTGCAAAGTTTGCGGGGAGACCGGTTACAACGGGGAGAAGGATCCATTCCGAGTTCTTGGATCAAGAAGGGTTTCGTTTGGGGGAATGGATCCGAAGGCAAGGATGGGAGTATCTCTGCTCCCTAGATGTGGTGATATACCCGGGACTAGTCCGGGAGTTCTATGCCTTCCTCAAAACTGGGATGGGAGGGCTCATATCGGAAGTTCGAGGAGTTAGGGTTCGAGTTTCCGAAGAGAGTTTGAGTGAGTTGCTTCATCTCCCCTGCGAAGGAGCAACTCCAGAAAAGCCAGAAACAAGTCGAGAGCCCTGCAGTTAATTCTTGAGAATGAAGACTTCGACTTCTCGGAGCAGGTTATAGCGAGCTCTCTTTCTGCAGAGATGAGGTTGTTGCACAACATCATTGATAGGATTCTATTTCTGAAGAGCGGGAGATTTGATCTCATTTCAGAGCGAGATCTAGTTGTGATGGAGCATATTATTCAGGGTATTCCCTTGAATCTCCCGGCCATGATACTGAGGCAGATAAGGAAGGTGATCTGCAACTCCAGAGTCTCCCTGCCTTATGGTATTGATACTCACCTTGATCTTCGACAGCACGATATAATCTGTGGAGGGAGAGATCTCCAAGGCATCTACTCCATACTGACACTACACTGCACGATCCCTTATTCGCATGGGTTATGAGAAGGTGAACGGGCAGTGGGTACATACTGGAGCAGGGATTCAGGGTGATGCACCAAGAGGGTGATGCACCAGAGGGTGATGCACCAGATTTTGGAGACCCCTATCCGTGAGGATGTGGAGCATACGGATCATCCTACTGCACCTTCAAAAGGCTGGACCTTCGTCATCTGTTCTTGCGGGAGACACAGATGGAGTTCTGGAGTAGGATGACTGAGCTTATGTCAGCTCAGGCGAGGACTATCACTGATGGGCTGACGAGCAGACTAGATATCATGACTGCTGAGATCAGTGATCTTAGAGAGCAGATAGGAGCTGCTACGGAGAGAGAGAGAGAGGTTCATGGACCATCTGTGCACAGGTAGCTGAGTCAGAGATTTCGTCGGTACAGAGTCATCCAGCTCACCGAGCTCCACGCCCAGACTCAGTCTCATCAGGCTCGACCCTCCCTCACACTTATACTAGGAGGATGAGGACTAGATCACAACCATTAGATACTCCCTAGGCTGATATTAGCATTTTCTGTTGTAGAGCCTAGGATATGTATTTAGTTCTCATATGTATTTTGGTATTGATCATGTATTTTGAACTTTGATTGAGGAACATTGTATTTATTTGTTTTTTTGTTTTGTTTTTGGCATTATTGAACTAAAATGTTCCTTTTTGATCAATGAAGTTTAAATGTTTGTAATTATTGTGTCTATGCACCTATTTGGATGATAACAAAAAGGGGGGAAGAAGTAAGGAAAGAGAAATGAGTTGAGCAAGAAAGAGAAATAAGTTGTCAAACAGTTGAAAATTACAATAGGAAAAGCATATACATTTAAGGGGGAGCAGTTTGTAACAATGAAAATGATCAAATCTAAAATTTCTATTGAATTTCAGAATTTGTCCAATAAGAATTTCTCAGAATTTGGCACATACCTTTCACACCTCGATACATAATCTGAAACTCATGCTTTATCTCAAATTTTTGAAGTTTCATCCTTTAATGAAATATAAAAGAAAGGGGGAGCAATTCAAAAAGTCAAATTGGAAATATATTGATGAAATAGGGGGAGACTTCACTCTCATATTTGAAAAGCTGAAAATTCCAGCAAATTGAGCCCTTTTAAACTGATTTTAAGATAAGTATCAATAGGCTCATACTCTATATTTTGTAATCATCAAAAAGGGAAAGATTGAGGATGATAGTGGTATTTTGATGATTAACAAGCAATAATCAAGAGTATGTTACAAGTTAATTCGATACTTCATTTATAAGTCTGTTACTCTCAGTATATTCGTATAATTATATAAAGATGCATTTCATTGTTTACATGGATGAATCTAACCTTGAGTTGCAGCAAAGTGTGGTTTGAGTCGACCCAAGGTTGATTGGGTCGACCCCGGCACATCAAGAAAGCATCTGGCACACTTCTGCAAAAAATGACACGGATGAACAGTAGTTGGGTCGACCCAAGGAAAGCATGAGTCGACCCAAACCTCAAGCCTCAAGAAAACAGTTCTCTGGAAACACTGAGAGGGTCGACCCAAGAGGAAGTTGAGTCGACCCAAGCTTGAGTCGACCCAAACACTGAGAGGGTCGACCCAAAGGTAGTGACAGAATACATTGACAGAATAGGTTCTCTGGAAACCCTGAGAGGGTCGACCCAAGTGGAAGTTGAGTCGACCCAACTGAACCTTGAGTCGACCCAAAGAAATGTTGAGTCGACCCAAGTGAAGGAAGGCTGAATTGCAAGTTTCTGTGGTTCTGAGAGGGTCGACCCAAGGAAAGGTTGAGTCGACCCAAGCACGGGCAGAAGCATAACGGCTAGTTCTGCAGAAGTACTTTTGTCCTTCCAACAATGAGTAACGGCTAGTTTTTGACTTCTAACCATTGGGGCTTGTCCAATGGATGAAGGAAACTATTTAAAGTGGCACTATTCATCAGAGAGATCATCCTTTTGCAAAATATCAAAGAGTATACAAGAAAGACAAAGTGCCCTAATCTTCTTCATCCAAGTGCTTTATTCAAGAGTCAAAAGAAAGTGGTTGAGCAGATTCCAAGAGTCATTAAGAGCACCATCCATCCTTGAAGAGTGAAGCATCCTTGACAAAGAAGAGAGAAGTCACATCAAGCGATAACTATTCTCTAAACTCTTCTTTGTAGATTATATTGTTATATTTGCTCATCTAGGAGCTTAAATCTTCTTACTTCGTTTATTAAACTCCTTGTAAAGGTTAGTTGGTAAGCCCACAAAACCAACGGTGTAGGTTGATTGATCGGTTCTTTCAAGTTCAAAAATAAACCACGCAATAGCACGTATCCTGTAGGATAGTGATTACGGGTGTCGGTCCACAGGGATTGGAAACAAGTTATTTTTCTTTTAAAAATAAATCACGAAGAAGAATTTGCTAACTTGATTTAACTAAATTAATCTATGAGTACGAATTGAAATTTATCAAAGTAGATGGATCTAGGATTTGGAATCCACCGCATAGCATGGCATTAGGGATTGTGTTCTTAATTTTTATCTTTTGGAGAGGCATGCAAATTGGCTACAAGCCTTTTAAAATAAAAACATAAAGAGTTTTAGAAAAATCCATCTTCGGTATAGCATGAAGTGTCTACCTAAGTATGCTAACCTAGGATGCAGCACACCTCATCTTCCTAGGCATGGATTATCTTAGACTACTTTAGCAAACACGAATAGTAAATGGCATGCTCAAGGTTTAAACATCATAAAAAAATATTTCATTGAAGATAAGAATTTAAACAAGCTCCAAAAAAATAAGAACCACAATGCCCTGATACATTGCTAGGGCTTCATCTAGCCCTAGATTGGATGTTTAGCCAAGCATGGCTTCCGGACGACCTCCCATCTTCAAATAAAAGCCTTCACCTCCCATTATTCCCAATATATCACAAAATATTCTCTTTCCCCTTTTTCTCTCTTTTTTTATTTCTTTTTCTCTCTTTTCTTCTCGGCTGGTGGCTTCTTCTCTTCACCGAAATAGGGGTCTCCCCTATTTTTTCTTCTCAACCGAGCTCCCCCCTCGCCACCGCTCGCCCCCAGCTCCTTATATAGATCCTCATCATATCAGCCAGCAAGCACGTGGAGAGGAGGAGAAAAACGGACGCGATCTGTGAGGCGGATGCTTGGGATTTCAAATCCGGAAGAGAGCTGGTCTGCGTGGGATGATTGCTCGCGGATGCTAGAATTGGGGAAGAGCTGCAGACGGGCGCCGATCCGGAAGGAGGACGGCGTGATTGCTGGGGTGCCGGTTTGATTGCAGGCGGCCGAATCAGTGGAGCTGGCCGCGGGATTTCGGGAGGTTGACGTGCGGAATGAGCTAGGGCGCGGAAGAAGAAGATCACGGCTTGTTGATTTGGGAAGGAAGGAGATGCTGCAGGATGAGCTGGAGGAGCCGGGAGCGTTGGGAGGAGCCGAAGAAGAAGGTGGCCGGATCCGTGGCGTGATACGCTGGGAGCCTGTCTCGGACGCTCGAAACGGCAGTGCGGAGGCGGGGATGCAGGCGGAGAAAGAGGCGGAGGAACGGGAGGCTGGCTGCACCGCGTGGAAGATTGCGTGGAGGGTCTCTCAGGCGACGTCATCTCGGCCGTGATACACTGCGGGGAGCAGGGGAAGAAGATGAACAGTGGGGTTTATATATTTTTTATTTTTTTTGGTAACACTGTTCATATGAACAGTATTTTCACGGGACACTGTTCATATGAACAGTGAATCCAGTAATTCTTCCCAAAATTATTTTTATTTATTTTATTATTTTATTATTTTCTTTCTTTTTTTTTTGTTTTAAAATTATAAATTTTATATGAAGGTAGGTAAGGAATTGGTTGGGAATTACTTTGGGTTTGAGGTGGGTCATGATCGTTGATTTGGCTTGAACTTGTTCTCGAGCCCAATGTCATTTAATTCTTACTAAACCGCTTCAGATTGGACTCAACCAGATCAGACCGTGACTTATAAAAGGGTTAATCAAAGATTTTCCTATACAATTATAACTTTCAATCAATCAGGACCAAAGCCCATTTAGTTATAACCTTAGTCGGGTCAACACAATCTCATATATTTTTTGTATTTTCATGAAAGATTGCAACCAAGAGAGAGACAAGTTCAGAATCTTTTAAGAGAATTATTACCATATTTTAAATTTATTTCAATGTTTTTCAATTTCATGGTAAAATATGTATTTATCAGTTTAAAATATTGATAAGTGCTATGGAAAGATAACTAAATTATAAATTATTAAGCACTTATCACACCCCCAAACCTATGTTTTGCTAGTCCTCGAGCAAAATAAATTAGAAAAGAAAAACTCTAACTCACTTTCGCAGGCATCGCGATTGCATTTACCATATGCAACAAGGCTTTAAACCCTAGGTTACCCTAGTGGACGAGTTATAGTCTCGTGAGGGTTTCCAGTGAAGATACCCACAAACTTCAATAAATTATTTTTATTATTTTTTTTTTTTTTTTTTTTTTTTTTTAATCGATTGATCTATGAAGTGAAAATCAAATTCCAAATGCATACTAGCTAAGAAAAAAACTTTTTTTTTTTAAAATCTAATTTAAGATACATAAATGATAAGAATTTCAAAGCACACACGGTTTTATTTACTAAGTCAGCCCAAATTCTAGGTTAGTATGCAATTAAGTTAAGTCATTAAGTTTCCGTTTAGGGAGTTGTAAGACTTATTTATACTGGAGTGCTCGGTGAAATCTGGACCGTACACAAGCTAAGGGTTCGGATCTCCAAAATATTGCAATACTAGTAGTTTCCAAGGATTGGTCGAAAAGACCTGTCACTGATTCAAAATCATCTTATCTGCAGGATTTCGAGAGTTGTGGATGTTTACTTTAGTACCTCACGGGCTTTATCTGTAATATTCCAGTTTACTCGAATTTTTACAACGACGGCTTTCACACTATTGTCTTTTTCAAGGTCAATACAGAGTTTTTTTTTTTTTTTGTTATATATATATTGTGCACTTTTACTCTTGTGGTGATTTCTCCGTGTAACGAGCAATCAGTCGACAACTCTCACACCAGTTGGCATAAGGTGTCGGGCATCAAGACTCCCCTACGGACTTATGCTCGGAGTCTCATCACAAGCCCACTTGACCTTTGACAATAGGTAGCCCTTTTCGATGTTCCTGACTAAATCCATTATTGATGATTTTTTTTTTTTTGGATTAGATAAGTATGATTCATCAGGGTCCAAGGTTGCTACTATACTATCAACATAATGTCGAGCCTAGACCTTAGAAGTGTCGGCCAGTGTGTAGTGAAATTCCAAGTATTAATTAGCTTACAACTCCCTAAGAGAGACTTAATGAAAAGAACTTAAATTTGTATTACTTCCACTAGTCATTGGGCTTTTTAGATTTTATATACCTTGTGTGTTTATCATTCTCGCATTAATGTATAGAAATTAGGTTTTTTTTTAAAAAAAACTTTTTTTTAATTTTTTTTTATTATTATTATTTTATAAAAATGAAAATGAAACATTTTTTTTAAAAGATATTTTTATTTTTTTTTTTTATTTCTTTTGATAAACCTGACATTATGAAGTGAAAACGAATGCAAGAGATGCAAACAAAACAAAAAATGAAAAAACTTAAAAATACCCCCAAACCTAAACCTAACATTGTCCTCAATGTTAAAGAAATCTAAGAGAATTGGGTTGCCTCCCAACAAGCGCTAAGTTTATTGTCTTCAGCCAGACACAGTGAGGTAGTTTTTGCATCTCCTTCTATGAGGTCAT
Organism: Phoenix dactylifera; assembly: GCF_009389715.1. Classification (NCBI taxonomy): domain Eukaryota; kingdom Viridiplantae; phylum Streptophyta; class Magnoliopsida; order Arecales; family Arecaceae; genus Phoenix; species Phoenix dactylifera. The sequence goes on from NW_024068221.1 coordinate 92,237, forward strand.
CTATTTTGTCTATCATAAAACACTCAACTTCCTCGCGGGTTGGTCGGCCGCATTGAACACATTTAATTTTACCTTCATGTTCCCAAATGATATGTTCATTACCCCTGTTCTACAATTGATGCACGCATTGGCTGTTGCTAAAAAGGGCGCCCAAGGATCACGGGGATTTGTTTCTTAGGATTAGGTTCATGTTCCATATCAAGGACGATGAAATCTACTGGAAAATAGAATTTATCTACCTTGACAAGAACATCTTCAATTATCCCACGTGGTGTTTTTACAGATCGATCAGCCAATTGAAGGGATACCGAGGTTGGTTTTAACTCACCTAACCCAAGTTTCTCATAAACTGAATAAGGTAAAAGGTTGACACTTGCCCCTAGATCTAAGAGTGCTCGATCAATGAAATTATTTCCTAAGACACAGGAGATGGTGGGAGCACCAGGATCTTTGAATTTCGGAGGGGTGTTGTGTTGGAGAATAGAACTCACTTGCTCAGTTAGGAAGACCTTTTTGGCACATGTGTCCTAGATTTTCGCTTTTGTGTACAAAGGTCTTTGAGAAATTTGGCATAGGAGGGAACTTGTCTAATGCATCAAGAAGCGGAAGGTTGATTTTCTTGTTTGAAAACCTCCATCATTTCTAGTGAAGTTCCTTTTTGCCAAAGGAGAGGGTGAATTAAGAGCTTCAGGAAATGGGGCCTTTGGGATATGAGTTTTGGCAGAAGGTGGACTAGCTGAAGAAGAAGAGAAGGTTTTAGATTTTATTTGACACATTTTATCCTCTTCTTCACCTTCCTTATTGTTGTCCTCCCCAATCTTATTGTCTACTACACGTCCACTCCTTAGGGTAGTCAAAGCATTGGCTTGTTCATGATGAATTGCATTTAGTTGATTTTCTTGAGCCATATATTGTCCCCTAGGATTACTTAGTGGTTGGCTTGGAAGCTTTCCTTCCTCTCGCTTGTTCAGTGCATTAGCTAGTTGCCCCATTGGGATTCTAGCTTGGCGATTGATTGCGTGTGAGAGTGCACCAATTGTGTAATGGTTTCCAAACCTTGAAGGGCGTTCAACACTTTCTCCTCAAAGGCTGTGTTTCTTTGGGGTGGAGGAGGAGTGTGTTGAAATTGAGTCGAGGGACGGTAGGATGAATATTTTGTGGGGTTTGAAAATTCTGAGGGTTTGAAAATTTTGGGAATAGGGTTGGGTAGTATTCGAAGCTTGCTGCTTCCAAGAAAAGTTTGGATGATTTCGCCATCCCGGGTTATATGTATTGGAAAATGGGTCATTACCCGGTCTGGGTGTGTTTGAGCAGCATTGATGTGTTCTTGCACGAGTTCGGGAATTGGGGCGCTGAGGGGCACTCATGAATAGGGTGGGATGGGCTAGAACAAATAGTACACACTTGTGCTTGGAAGAGTTCATGTAATGCCCACCTATCATCAGTTGGTCAATCTTATGGGACAATGCATCTACCTTGCTAGACAGGTCCATAGAATGACTTATTTCACAAATGGTCCCTTTTTTTGAGAACTCGGGGGTGCTTGACGAGAACATGAAGCATGGTGGAGGGAGTTTTCATTAAGATTTTCAAATAATTGCCATGCTTCATGCTCATTTTGAAGCATGAAAGTCCCCCGCATGCAGCATCGATCATCTGACGGTTTCGTTCAGTCAATCCGTCATAGAAATTGCACTAGCTGCCACTTAGGTATTTGATGATGAGGGCATTTACGGATTAGGTCCCGAAATCTCTCCCAAGTTTCATGAAATTCTTCTCCCTCAGTTTGGGAGAAGCTTGTAATGGCACGTCTAAACTGGTTCGTTCTTCCTATGGGAAAGTATTTTTTAAGGAATTCTTGTTGCATTTGATCCCAAGAACGAATCGAGTTAGCTTCTAAAGAATTCAGCCATTGTTTGGCTCTATCTTTAAGGGAGAAGGGAATAATCTAAGTTTCAGAGCATCATCAGTGAAGTTCTGAATCTTGACAGTGGTGCAAATCTCAAGGAATTCATCTAGGTGTTTATATGGGTCTTCATTGGTGAGCCCATAAAAAGATGGGAGCATTTGGATCACACTAGACTTTATTTCATATTGTACAGCTGCTACTCAGGTAATCGAATGCAAGATGGGGAAGTGTAAATGTGGGAGTAAAGTACTCCCTCAGGAGTTTGGGTTGTTCTTCAGCCATCTTAAGAGGTGGGGATGATCCTAATGTTTTGATCTTAGCTCGAATGTTCCTAAGGGTTCGTTCTATTTCAGGGTCAAAAGGTAATAGGTTTCGTACTCTAGAACGACTACCTGCATACACTAGTACTCGATCAATCAAGCATGCAATAAAAGAGAAAAGCATATCAATCCTAGTCTTTGTCCTAAAATCACTAGACAGCTCCTAACTGGTTTGAAGAGGGCACCTAAGCCTCCAATCCGGTCTAATGAACCGAGTTGACCAGGTAAGCTCCCAGGTAAGTGGAGGGGTCACGATGCGTTCGCAAAGGTCCCACTTAAAACCCACTTGCCTCGAACAGATGAACTGTCTCCCTTATAGGGACAAAGCTTGCCTAGACATCAACTAAGCCACAGAGCGAAATTGGTGCAACTTTCGGTGATCTTCGTCCTATTGAGCTCGAATGTCCCTAGGAGCCAACGTCTAATTGATTTTAATTAAAGTGACACTATGTGAGATTGAGTTCACCTAAGTTGGGCAAGAGTCCGGTGATGAAATCCGGCTCTTATCTTGTTGGGGTGATTGCCCTTACTATGTGCAAATTATTGTGTATGTGTATCAAGCATGCATTCACAATTTTGCTAAATTAAAATCAAACAATCACCACAAAATTTCAAGCTAATAATTAATTTAAATAAGAAAGGTTTAGAGGTTACCAAAGGAATTTTCCAGCAATTTAATTTTTTTTTTGCAAACCTCTACAGCATTCTTTTCCAGCAGTTCTTTTTGATCATCCCAGATTTTTCCTTCGATTCCTGATCAAATAAGATAAAAGAAAATTAAAAAAAATTAGTAGAAGAGAAAAAGAGATAAGAAAAGTAACAATAATAGAAATAATTTTTTTATTTATATATATATTTTTTGAAAGTTTTTTTTAATTAATTAATTTTTTTTAATGATAGAAAAATAACTATGCTAGCAATCCCCGGCAACGGCGCCAAAAATTGATCGGTTCTTTCAATTTCAAAAATAAACCACGCAATAGCACGTATCCTGTAGGATAGTGATTACGGGTGTCGGTCCACAGGGATTGGAAAAAGTTATTTTTCTTTTAAAAATAAATCAAGAAGGATTTGCTAACTTGATTTAACTAAATTAATCTATGAGTACGAATTGAAATTTATCAAAGTAATAGATCTAGGGTTTGGAATCCACCACATAGCATTGCATCAGGATTGTGTTCTTAATTTTTATCTTTTGGAGAGGCATGCAATTGGCTACAAGCCTTTTAAAATAAAAGCATAAAGAGTTTAGGAAGATCCATCTTCGGTAGCATGAAGTGTCTACCTAAGTATGCTAATCTAGGATGCAGCACACTCATCTTCCTAGGCATGGATCATCTTAGACTACTTTAGCAAACATGAATAGTAATAGCATGCTCAAGGTTTAAATATCATAAAGAAATATTTCATTGAAATAAGAATTTAAACAAGCTCCAAAAAATAAAAGAACTACAATGCCCTGATACATTGCTAGGGCTTCATCCAGCCCTAGACTAGATGTTTAGCCAGCATGGCTTCCGGACGACCTCCCATCTTCAAATGAAAGCCTTCACCTCCCATTATTCCCAAATATCACAAAATATTCTCTTTCCCCCCTTTTTCTCTTTTTTTTTTCTTTTCTCTCTTTTCTCTCGGCTGGTGGCTTCTTCTTCTTCACCGAAACAGGGGTCTCCCCTGTTTCTTTCTTCTCAACCGAGCTTCCCCCTCGCCACCGCCGCCCCAGCTCCTTATATAGATCCCCTCATCATATCATCCAGCAAGCACGTGGAGAGGAGGGGAAAACGGACGCGATCGGTGAGGCGGATGCTTGGATTTCAAATCCGGAAGAGAGCTGGTCTGCGTGGGATGATTGCTCGCGGATGCTGGAATTGGGGAAGAGCTGCAGACGGGCGCCGATCCGAAAGGAGGACGACGTGATTGCTGGGGTGCCGGTTTGATTGCAGGCCGGCCGATCAGTGGAGCTGGCCGCGGGATTCGGGAGGTTGACGTGCGGAATGAGCTAGGGCGCGGAAGAAGAAGATCACGGCTTTGCTGATTTGGGAAGGAAGGAGATGCTGCAGGATGAGCTGGAGGAGCCGGGAGCGTTGGGAGGAGCCGAAGAAGAAGGTGGCCGGATCCGTGGCGTGATACGCTGGGAGCCTGTCTCGAACGCTCGGAACGGCAGCGCGGAGGCGGGGATGCAGGCGGAGAAAGAGGCGGAGGAACGGGAGGCTGGCTGCACTGCGTGGAAGATTGCGTGGAGGGTCTCTCAGGCGACGTCATCTCGGCCGTGATACACTGCGGGGAGCGGGGAAGAAGATGAACAGTGGGGTTTATATATTTTATTATTTTTTTTGGTAACACTGTTCATATGAACAGTATTTTCACGGGACACTGTTCATATGAACAGTGAATCCAGTAATTCTTCCCGAAATTATTTTTATTTATTTTATTATATTTATTATTTTCTTTCTTCCCTTTTTTGTTTTAAAATTATAAATTTTATATGAAGGTAGGTAAGGAATTGGTTGGGAATTACTTTGGTTTGAGGTGGGTCATGATCGTTGATTTGGCTTGAACTTGTTCTCGAGCCCAATGTCATTTAATTCTTACTAAACCGCTTCAGATTGGACTCAACCAGATCAGACCGTGACTTGATAAAAGGGTTAATCAAATATTTTTCTATACAATTATAACTTTCAATCAAATCAGGACCAAAGCCCATTTAGTTATAACCTTAGTCGGGTCAACACAATCTCCTTATATATTTTTTTGTAGTTTTCATGAAAGATTGCAACCAAGAGAGAGATAAGTTCAGAATCTAGTTTAAGAGAATAATTACCATATTTTAAACTTACTTCAATGTTTGTTTAATTTCATGGTAGAATATGTATTTATCAGTTTAAAAATATTGATAAGTGCTATGAAAGGTAACTAAATTATAAATTATTAAGCACTTATCATTGATTGGTGAACCCGTAAAATCAATTGTAAAGGTTCGTTGGTGAGCCTGGAAAACCAACATAGGTTCGTTGGTGAGCCCGTAAAACCAACATAGGTTTTTGGTGAACCCGGAAAACCAAAGTGTAAAGGTTTTTGGATTGTGAGCCCGGAAAACAATCCAACTGTAATCCGCAGGATTATAGTGAATTCCCAAGGGGTCGCTTGGGGAGTGGACGTAGGTGCTTAGGAGAGCGCCGAACCACTATACTTCTTGTTGTTTGTATTGTGCTTTGTTTAATTCCACTAACTCATCAATTGACATAAGTAAGATAGGTAAAATTAAGAGAAACCAATTCCCCCCCCTCTTGGCTTGTCACCTTGGGCAACAAAGCCAACATCATTAGTAACAATATTATCTCAAGTATTTTGTAATCATCAGAATTCATCCTTTAGGGTTGATAATCTTTCTCTTTTGATGATAACAAAACCATTGAGTCTAAAAGAATTTTATAATAAATTTCAGAGCAATTATAAGAATTTTGTAATGAAGTTCAGAGCAAATATGACATTCAGAGATATATGGATAATTTCAACAAGTTGAGAAAAAAATCTTTTCCTATCAGTTACAAATATTTAAATTATGCAGAGTTCTTTTTCTTCTTCTTTTCTTAAGGTTTTTCTTGACAGTACCATTACCATTCCTTATATATTACCATTTAAATCTCCTCCTATATATTACCATTAGTGTCATATATATAGCTTGGAATTCTTTTCTTCTTTTCTCATCTCAGTTTGGAATTCTTTTCTTCTTTGCTCATCTCAGTTTGGAATTCTTTTCTTCTTTTCTCATCTCCCCCTTTTTGTCATCAATAAAAGGAAGGATGAAATATAATTTCAATCTCCCTCTTTTTGTGATCTTAAGCATTAAAGATTAATTTACAGTTGTATTAAGGAGAGAAGGTATCAGACCCAATAGAGGTTTAATGCATCAGAACAAAGACATATTCATTTCAAAAAGTGTAAATTTTATGCAGTAAGAGTAAAGTACACATCTGTAAATCAAAATTCAACTGGTAATCATCAATCATTGTGTCAAAAAGGTACGAATATTAAAAATCAACACAATACAAAAAACTTTGAAAGGGTTAAAAATCTAAGGATGGGTCAGTCTAGGTTTAGGGTTTTGAAGAGGATGAGGGTCCAGACTGATCTTCCTTCTTGTCTCCATCAGCTTATCCATTCTTGTATTGTGAAATAGAGCAGTAAGGTGAGAATTTCCTATTTCAGCTCTTGCAGAGAATTCTGAACAGAATTTCTGGAGTTCCAGTGCTCTCAATTGCAGCAATTCTTCTTTGCTGATTAGCTCAAGTGTCCTCAGTCCTTGAAGCTCCACTTTTATTTCTTTGGTCAAGTTAGTGAGGTCATAGACTGAGTTCCAGCAGACTCCAGAATTGAACAGTGCTTTAATGATGTTGTCACCAATAAATTTTAACTGCTACTTCTCAAGTCTAAGTGGTGGATCTGAAGGTCTTTGGATTGGAGAGGTTAACTGATTGGAGGCTCTTTTGGAGGTGCTTCAGTAGCGATTCTTTTGCCTTTCAGTGGTATTGGAGTGTCTTGACCACTTTCATCTTGAATTCCTTTCCCTTTATGAATCCATTTGTCCTCAGTTTTGACAAATCCCATTCTCTTCAGTGATTTGTCATTGTAGACATCTGAATATAGAAGTTTTTTCTTGGTCTCTCCTTCTAAATTCACATTGAAGTAAATGAAGACTAATGTCAGGACCATACCATATGAAAGTGAAGCTTCCTTTCTCTGTCCTTGTGTCTCCATGTATCTGATCATCATGCAGGGTAGATTGAGTGGCAATCCTTGAATGACATGGTGCATGACCAGTATGTCTCTTTCTGAGACATGATCAAATTTTCTGTCTTTGGGAATAGCATCTTGTTGATCATGTGATGCAACAGACACATCTCTGCATTCAGTTGATTGGCATGACTTCAGTCCAATCTTCTGTGACTTTCCTATTCATAATGGTGCTTACCCCTGATCTTCGGTCTTCTAAGTGATCTGAACTCTCTCCATCATTGGGAATCCAAAGAGCATCTGTTGCCCAAGGTGACAATCCAAGAGGGGGGGGTGAATTGGTTCTCTAAATTTTTGGTACTTTTAAAACTTCTAAATTAAGTGCGATGGATGCTCTCTTAGGTTATTTAAGTGAGTTAATCTAATGCAAGAAGAGAAGATAAAGCAAGAGAAAATGAAAGCACAAACACAATGCAAACACACCAATATATAGTGGTTCGGTGCTCTCCTTAGCACCTACGTCCACTTCCCAAGCGTACCCTTGGGAATTCACTATAATCTTGCGGATTACAGTTGGATTGTTTTCCGGGCTCACAATCCAAAAATCTTGTTGTTTACGGGCTCACCAACGAACCTATACACTTGGTTTTCCGGGCTCACCAAGAACCTTGTTGGTTTTGCGGGCTCACCAACGAACCTATACAACTTTGGTTTTCCGGGTTCACCAAAAACCTTTGTTGGTTTTGCGGGCTTACCAACGAACCTTTGTTGGTTTTGCGGGCTTACCAACGAACCTTTACAAAGTGTTTATACAAATGAAAAGAAATGATTTAAACTCCTAGATGAGCATATAAAGCAATATGAACAACAAGAAGAGTTAGAAAGAAATTATCGCTTTGAAGTCGCTTTGCTCTTCTTGGTCAAGGAAGCTTCACTCTTCAATGGGGGAAGGAGCTCTTAATGCCTCTTTGAATCTGCTCAATCCCTTTCTTTGATTCTTGAATGAAGCTCTTGATGAAGCTTGTCTTGCTAGGGTTCTCTCTTGAATGCACTTGATGTATTTTCCCCAAAAGCTTGCTTCCTCTGATGAATACTCCCTCTTAAATACTTCTCCAACCTCCAAATAGTCCTTTCTGACCGTTGGATTGAAGAAACTAGCCGTTTATAGCCGTTGGGAGTCCAAAAAGCATTTCTGCACAACTAGCCGTTATGTTCAGCCCGTGTTTGGGTCGGCTCAACCTGTCCTTGGGTCGACCCAACCTTCACTTGGGTCGACTCAACCATTTCTTGGGTCGACCCTCTCAGAAAACACAGAAACTTGAAATTCAGCCTTCTGTTGCCTTGGGTCGACCCAACCTTTCTTGGGTCGACCCAAGGTCAGCTTCAGAAATTCAGAGCCTTGAATTTCAGCCTTTCTTCACTTGGGTCGACTCAACCTTTCTTTGGGTCGACTCAAGGTTTACTTGGGTCGACTCAACTTCTTCTTGGGTCGACCCTCTCAGTAAATCCAGAGAGTATTCTTCCTTTGCATTTGAGGTTCTTTGGAGGTTGGGTCGACTCTTGCTTACCTTGGGTCGACCCAACTCACTGTTCATTGTGCTGTTTTTGCAGGAGTGTGCCAGATGATTCCTCGATGTGCCGGGGTCGACCCAATCAACCTATGGGTCGACTCAATCCACACTTTGCTGCATTCTCAAGGTTAGTTTCATCCAAATGAACAAGACCATATATATATTTCCAATTAAGCAAATGTACTGAGAGCAATGAACTTATAAATGAAGTATCAATTTTAACTTATAGCATACTCTAGAGAATTGCTTGTTAATCATCAAAATAACACTATCATCCTCAATCTCCCCCTTTTGATGATTACAAAATAAAGAGTATAAGCCTATTGATACTTGTCTTTAAAATCAGTTTATAAAAGGGATTGAATTCAGAATTTCAGCTTTTCATATATATAAGTGAAATCTCCCCCTATATCATTCAAAATTTGCCAATTTGATTTTTGAATGGCTCTCCCTTTCATTTATAATTCATTAGCAATGAAACTTCAAAAATTTGAGATAAAATAAGAGTTTCAGCTTATGTATCGGGTGAGAAAGGAGCGTGCCAAATTCTGAATTTATATGTGCCAAATTCTGAATTATGATAGAAATTTTTGATTTGATGATTTTCATTGTTACAAATTGCTCCCCCTTAGATATGTAAGCTTTCTTATATGATTTTCAATTTGTTTGCCCATTTATTTCTCTTTCTTTTTATAACTTCTTTACTCACTCTTTCTCACAAAAGTAATACTCTTTCTTCTCCCTTTATATACTCTTTCCTTCTCTCTCTTTTATATACTCTTTCCTTCTCTTCTCTTTTATATACTCTTTCCTTCTCTTCTCCTTTATATACTCTTTCCTTCTCTTCTCCCCCTTTTTGTTATCATCAAAAACATATATATGGGAAAAGATGCAATAAAGAACAAACTTCAGACTTCATTGATCAAAATAGGAACATTTTCATATATTAATGCTCAAATGATGAAAAGTACAATGTTCCACAATCAAGATTTAAAGATATAAGGGAAAGACAAGATTCATAAGGGAAAAAGCAAGATACATATGAGAAAAGGCAAGATACATACGAGAACTAGATTTCTAGCCTAGGCTCTAAATATAGATGCTAAGATCAGCCTAGGGAGACTCTAATTGAGAGTGGGAAATAGGGTTTTTGGAAGAGGACAAAGGGTAAACAGTGCCCTAGATAGCTCACGGGTCCCCCTTTTAACAGTGGGGTCCCGACGTTGGGTCGACTCAAGAAATTTCTTGGGTCGACTCAACGTTGGGTCGACCCTATTCTGGGTTGGGTTGACCCAAGTGCAGAATTTTCTTTTCTCTTCCGTTTTGCTTCTAAAATGTTTTCCTTGCTTCCAATCCTTATAAACTCTTTATGGGACAATGATACATGAGTAAGGAATCTATAGATTACAAGTTTGACTCATGTTTCATAGGTTTTTTAGAAATGAGAAGAATGTATCATGAGATTGCTTGCTTCCTTTTATATCTCTTCAATAAGACGGATCACATATGCCTAATTCCTCCTTAGCGTGCAGAATCTATCTTCACTCAAGGGTTTTGTGAATATGTCGGCTAATTATTTTTCAGTGCATATATGTTCATATGTTTCCATTTTGCACATGATCCCTAATAAAATGATATCTTATTTCTATGTGGTTGGCTTTAGGAATGAGATATTTAGAATGTAAGCCAGAAGTGATCTCTAAATGTAGATTCCAAAGATAGTTTTGAAATCAAGTGTAGATGGAATCTTTTTCATGTTATTTCAAGAAGTATCAAGAATAATATTCAAAGAAAGGCACGGATGAAAATCCAACATTTTTTTTTAATATATTAAGTATATAGCAAAATGAGAGCAATCTAATTAATTTTCAGAGTATAATATAAGAGCAGATAAAGATCAAAACTTATATACTCGAAAAATATAAGATTATGTTGAATCCTTAATTCTTAATGACTTCAAAGTTCTTTCATGATATAAAAGTATTGGGGCATAGATACCAAAACATGAATTTATGCAATGTAGGATACATTAAATTTAGGGCTCTGAAAGTTCTTTTAAGGCTCTCTTAAAGACTTTCTTTTACTCCTTTAAAGATCATAACATCAAAATCAATTAAAATGAATTGGCTTAGGATTGAAACACTAAGGTGCAAGCCAATAAGAACTCATAAGTAGATTCAAGATAAATTTTCGATACTAAGACAGACGGAATCCTTGTCAATTAATTTTCAGAAATAAATGATTTACCGATGAATACAGATGGAAATCCAACTTTCAAAAGATATTCAATAAAGCACATAGTTTAATACCACTTTACATTTAGTATTCTTTGTCTCATCTTTAGATGCGAATTTATACGATTAAGTTCTATATGATCTCTCCCTCTGAAATTTTCTTTCTCTCCCTTAATTAATCATTCCATTTGAGAGTTTAGAGTTTGAAGATAATTTTCAATAAAGAGATTTGAGTATTTAAAGCTCCCCCTCAAAGATGCATTTTCTTTTAAACTTTCTTTTCTTTTGTTGAATTTCAGATTTTAATGATAAACGTGAATAAAACTGGAAACTTTATGATATCAAGAATGTAGAATGATCTAGAGTTATTCAAATTTATAGCAATCACTCTTTTTAATCTTTTAAGAACAAGTTATGCTTCCTCTTAATCTTTGAGAAAATGTACTGAAATATTAATCAGAAAATGATTCATTTGAAGCTCAAATTCTTTCAAGAGCATTTACATTTTCTTTCTTTTAAGAATCATTTGAGTGAGCTGAAATATTTCTAGACTTGAGATCATTCACTCTTTTAATAATATATATACATATATATTTTGATGAAAGTCTTAACAATGTAGGAGAGGAAAAAAAATATATAGATGACCATTGAAGTATATGTATTTATAGAACTCAATTTCTTAATCAAGATTTTTCAGCAATGTATATATGAAGGCACAATAAATCTTTTCAATATCAAAATAAAATCATATATTAAAAAATATTTGTTTGCAATCAAGATCATCAAAAGACACATCATTCAGACCAATATTAGTACACTTTGAAGATAAGAATGATATGTTTCAGATGCGTATCAGGGCAAGCAATCAAGGCATCAGAATTATTCTATTTTTCTAAGCTGTAATTTTATCTAGAAATTCATATTGAGTTATTCCCCAAAATGATGCAATCATTGAAGCATATAATGAAGGTTACAAAAATACAATGATAGAGGCATTTTTAAATTAAGTTTAAGCTTTTATACAACATCAGATTCTGAATTTCATAAAAATTTTCAAGGAGCCTTTCAGGATTATAATTTGAGATATGCATCTTCTACATTGTAGCTCATCTTAAATTATTAAGATTGAAGACACATATTTCAAGAACATTAGAGCACATCCAGAATCTTTGTAATTCATATTGAATTTTTGGTACAAATTGGAGGATATTATGTACTAATGTTAGGCAAGATAAAAGATATGTCAGAATCAATCCATTTTGCCTAATTTGCAAATTCAAATTAAATTTTTTTTTTATTTTCAAAATATATTCATTAAAACAAATGATGTTGTTGTTGGTAATAACATGTTTCAATCAAAATTTATAGCATAAAGCATTACAAGTTATATCTAGGAAAGATCTTTGCTATTTGAATATTGAAAACACATAATTCAAAATATGCAAAACATAAACAAGCATGTCATGGATCAAAATCAATTCTTTTCAAATAAAATTTCCTTTATTTAAATACAATTTAGCACTGATTTTATCCTTAAGGTGTGTTTTTCAAGTGATTCAAACTTCATTTGATTTTCACAACCTTCTTATATATTTTTATTTATTTTATCATTCATTCCCCAAATTTTTAATTTCTTTCTTTAACCATTCAATGAAACATTTTGATTATCTTCATTTATTTTTCGGTTTTATTTTTCTATGCTCTATATTCTATTTGCTCCCTATCCGGTGGAGTTGGAAGGGGCACGAGGTACTACCACTAGCCTCCCTCTTTGTGCCGTCCCTAATATGCCCTGCACCGAATAGTTTGGGTCAAATAGTGCCGGGTACTACCACTAGCCTCTCCATTGGCACCATCCCTATAATGAGCAATGTAGAAATGTTAAACTATTCTCTTTAGCAACAAGATATTCACTCCAAACTCTCCCTATTTAAATATAATTAATTACGGATTTTATCCCTTCCAAAAGAATGTTCACAACAAGTCTTCACAAATATGCTGAATATATTATGCTTGTGCTGCTTTTACTTAAGATTGGAGTATTTACTTAGCTTTTACTTCTTCTGAGGCAATGTTCATTTTCTTTTTCTTTATCTCTCTTCTCTTTTTGTTATTTTCAAGTAGTTACATGAAAGAGCAGAATAAAGAATTAATCTAATATGCTGCATATAATATATATCATGCAAACAGCATTTTCATTATGCCCAATGATTCATAGCTTATCACAAGTTATTTTGAATTAGAGATTTGAGCATAAAACTTGTGTATTTCATGGTTATGCATTATATAGGAAAAAGTAAACTTCAATTTAATCACACCATGAAACAATCATCACTAGCATGAGAATGAAGCATGATATCAAGATGATCAGTCAATTAAAGGTTTAATCATGCTACCATATAATTTCAGATTATTGATTTTGCTCAACTAACTCACAAGAGAAGAGTTTAGATTACCAGTGTATTTAGCATTCCTTCAAGCCAAATACCTTTTAGATTCTTTACACCCTTGGCTGAAGAAAATCTCTCTCCTTTTTTTTGTTTGCAAAGGAATGTTTATTGTATCTTTCATCAAGGTGTCCTTCAAGTTGAAATTTCTTGCTCATAAATCCTGTATCATTAATAAACTCTTTTTCTTTCTTGAAGGAAAGTCATTAGTTTCTTCAAAATACAAAACATTCATACAATATATTTCTTTAGCTAGATGACTCAACATAAGATATGACAATAAATTGAATATTAAGTCACTTTACTCAAGAGATTGTCTAAATATAAGCAAGCACAAGTCACTTGAACTAAAGAGATAATTTTATTAAATAATATGGTTCAAGGACACCCATGTGAGGCAATAGGAAGATTTATCAAAGTCAAACCAATTTTTTTTTTTATTTTCAGAAGCAATTTAAGCTTAGATTCTATTTGCTTAAAATAATTATCAATAAGATATACTAGTTAAAGTTTTTAATCAAGTTATTTTAAATAGTTGTTTCTATCAAAATTCTGTTATGAATTCGGCTTTCAATACAAATAATCTTGTTTTAGAGAATAGGCAATTTTCTTTTTAGATTAATTAAGATTTTATATTTGACTTATGGGAGATGGTTCAAAGGAATTAATATTCATACTTTTAGAATATTTTTATGCTCAGATTAAACATGACGTGTTAACATTAATCAATAGAATTCGAGATAATTTTATGTAAGGATATTAATCATTCAATCAAGGATACAGTGATTATACTAAATGAGACACTTTAAAGATCAGATTTATTAATCTTAGATTTTTTGAATAGTCTTGAGAATTACAAAAAAAATCATTGTTATAAACTTTTTAGTAGAATTTTCATTATGATCACGACACATTAATCATTTATGATTGAAACATATGATGCATACATGCGACTTATAGAGTAAATCATAATATATTTCAAATAATCACATAAGGAATGAGTGATATTATGATAAATTATACTCATACCTTCACAAATAATGAAATAAGATTTCATAAGTATTATGCTCATAAAGTTTTAACATGAAGGTATGAAATCAGCATCAAGTGTTTTATACTAGAGAGAAAATTTAGATTTTTGTAAACTTGAAGAAGAAGGTTATATATATATCCATTCATTGTTTCTTATCATGATGCAAGCACTAGAAAGTTTCAATGCTAAACTCGTTGAGATAAAATTTAACATATGAGGCATTTAAAAACTTTGATGCAGAGAGTATCGTAATTCATAAAAAAGATAATTTCAATACACGAAGTAGAATGTTAACCTTATACTAAATTTAATGAATAAAATGAGACTTATCTTTAATTATGTGTCAATGCACCCAGTTTGTATGAAAATTTCATTTGTTCCATGGGTAGCTTGGCACACCTACATCTATACCCTCATATTTTTCATTTTGGGTACCCAAGCTTGCTTGGGTCCTTGAGGGTTAGTGCATTTATGGTTTCCTTTTGGAATCCAAATTTGTTTAATCGTAATAACTTTACCATTTGATTTATTCGAATTAGAACCATAAATAAAGTTTTTATGGCCCAATCTTTTTATATTTGAAATAAGTTATCTTATTTGATGGTTTGCTTGGCAAATTGATAACCTTTTTCTTTAGGGTTTTATTATTGAGCAAAGGAATCCAGCCAAGTCTTGATTTATCAAAAACAGGCATGTTTGGCTTTCAAACATCGTTTTTAATTTTTCTGAACTTACAGTGAATTTGTTTAATAAAAGATTTTAATTGGTTGATTTCTTCATTTAGGTTTTGATTTTCTTTAATTAAATTCTGATTTTTCTGAATCAATTGTTCTGAATTTAACCTTAAGCTTTCATTTTCAGAATTTAGTTTGTCTTGTATTTCAGCAAAAGAATTTCTTTCTTTTGAATTTTTAGATTTAGTTTCTTAGAATTTTTAATTCTTCATAGCTAGTTTTCTACATTCACAAACAATTCATGAAAAGCATTTAATAAATTCATCATAAGAAAATTCTTCTTGAAATCATTTGATGTAAGAGTAGATTCAGATTGTACCTTATCTTCTTGTGCCATAAACACAAGTTAGTTACCCCTTGTACTTCTTTGGAGCTAGTATCATCATTGTTTGCTCCTAACTTTTTATTTTCTTGCTGACTCTTCCTTGGTCAAGGCTTTCTTCCTTTTTATCTCTTTTCTTACTTTCTTCTTGCTTCTCCTTCTTCTTTGTCTTTAGGAAGCTTTTGAATTTTTCGGTGTTTGGGTAATGGATCCTTGTTTTTTTCATCACCGAATTCTTCATTTGTTGTCTTTTCTTCCGGATTGGGAGATTCAACATCGTTTTCTGCAGGCTCACTGTTAGTATGTAATTGAAGCATATGTGAGCTAAACAGAATATTGTCATAAATATTTTCTAAAGTATCCCAGATTTTCCTTAGCAGATAAACATGCAGAGATTTTATTTAAATTCAGTTCATGGATAGCACAAATATAGTATGTTCATAGCATTAGCATTCAATTGTGCTAAGTCTTTTTCATTAATAGTGTGAGAGAGTGAGTGAGGGCCTCTAGTAATGATGTACCATAATTCATAGTTTGAAGCTTGAATGAAATATCCTCATTCTAGCTTTCCAATAAGTGTAGTTTGTGCCATTAAATAGAGGTGGTCTATCAATTAATTGTCCCTCTCCTATAGAACATCCCACTTGGATTGTCATGATCTTTAACTTCTTGATTGTGAGATCAATGGGTACTATTAGAGCACCTTGCTCTGATACCACTTGTTGCCCAAGGTGACAATCCAAGAGGGGGGGGTGAATTGGTTTCTTCTAAATTTTTGGTACTTTTAAAACTTTCTAAATTAAGTGCGATGGATGCTCTCTAGGTTATTTAAGTGAGTTATCTAATGCAAGAAGAGAAGATAAAGCAGAGAAATGAAAGCACAAAACACAATGCAAACACACCAATATTATAGTGGTTTCGGTGCTCTCCTTAGCACCTACGTCCACTCCCCAAGCGTACCCTTGGGAATTCACTATAATCTTGCGGATTACAGTTGGATTGTTTTCCAGGCTCACAATCCAAAAACCTTGTTGGTTTTACGGGCTCACCAACGAAACCTATACACTTGGTTTTCCGGGCTCACCAAGAACCTTGTTGGTTTTGCGGGCTCACCAACGAACCTATACAACTTTGGTTTTCCGGGTTCACCAAAAACCTTTGTTGGTTTTGCGGGCTTACCAACGAACCTTTGTTGGTTTTGCGGGCTTACCAACGAACCTTTACAAAGTGTTTATACAAATGAAAAGAAAATGATTTAAACTCCTAGATGAGCATATAAAGCAATATGAACAACAAGAAGAGTTAGAAAGAAATTATCGCTTTGAAGTCGCTTTGCTCTTTTTGGTCAAGGAAGCTTCACTCTTCAATGGGGAAGGAGCTTTAATGCCTCTTTGAATCTGCTCAAATCCCTTTCTTTGATTCTTGAATGAAGCTCTTGATGAAGCTTGTCTTGCTAGGGTTCTCTCTTGAATGCACTTGATGTATTTTTCCCAAAAGCTTGCTTCCTCTGATGAATACTCCCTCTTAAATACTTTCCAACCTCCAAATAGTCCTTTCTGACCGTTGGATTGAAGAAACTAGCCGTTTATAGCCGTTGGGAGTCCAAAAAGCATTTCTGCACAACTAGCCGTTATGTTCAGCCCGTGTTTGGGTCGGCTCAACCTGTCCTTGGGTCGACCCAACCTTCACTTGGGTCGACTCAACCATTTCTTGGGTCGACTCTCTCAGAAAACACAGAAACTTGAAATTCAGCCTTCTGTTGCCTTGGGTCGACCCAACCTTTCTTTGGGTCGACCCAAGGTCAGCTTCAGAAAATTCAGAGCCTTGAATTTC
The DNA here is from genome assembly GCF_009389715.1 of Phoenix dactylifera. Lineage (NCBI taxonomy): Eukaryota > Viridiplantae > Streptophyta > Magnoliopsida > Arecales > Arecaceae > Phoenix > Phoenix dactylifera. The sequence goes on from NW_024068221.1 coordinate 109,374, forward strand.
AGCCTTTCTTCACTTGGGTCGACTCAACGCTTTCTTTGAGTCGACTCAAGGTTTACTTGGGTCGACTCAACTTTCTTCTTGGGTCGACCCTCTCAAGTAAATCCAGAGAGCATTCTTCCTTTGCATTTTGAGGTTCTTTGGGTTGGGTCGACTCTTGCTTACCTTGGGTCGACCCAACTCACTGTTCATTTGTGCTGTTTTTTGCAGGAGTGTGCCAGATGATTCCTCGATGTGCCGGGGTCGACCCAATCAACCTATGGGTCGACTCAATCCACACTTTGCTTGGCATTCTCAAGGTTAGTTTTCATCCAAATGAACAAGACCATATATATATTTCCAATTAAGCAAATGTACTGAGAGCAATGAACTTATAAATGAAGTATCAATTTTAAACTTATAGCATACTCTAGAGAATTGCTTGTTAATCATCAAAATAACACTATCATCCTCAGCATCCCTAAGAATTTCTTCTGAAATTAGGATTGCGGTCTCTTTGACTTTGGACGAGATCTGACCTTGCCCAAATCTGGCGTTATTGTAGAAAACTCGTACCAAGTCTGGATAGGTCGGCACATTTAATGAACACAAGTACTCCCAACCCATCTCCTTCAGATTTTGACCTAGTGGAAAGTTCTCCTTCTTCAGAAACTCAAAATCCACTCTTCTTCCAGTGGAGATAGTTCTTATGGAGAGGAGACCTTGATTTGAAACCGAAGATGGAGGTTATAGAGGGGGCGAATCTGGCTGAGGAGGCGGCGTTTCTTGTCTTTGTGGATTCACAACTTTCTCTGCCCTAGCTTTCGTTCTCCTCTCAGTTTGAGGAGTGATACTCTTCCTCTTTGGTCCGGATGTGAGTTGCTTTCTTCTCACTATTGGAAGATCAATCGGGACTTCGGAAAGATTTTCTAGAGTTTTGGAGGCTTTTTGTTTGAAAGAGTGTTTGAAGATTGAAAACGTTTTAAAAGGAATGAAACGTTTCAGATCCAACATTTCGGAGAAAGAACGTTCTTAAAATTCGTTTCAAATAGTACCATTTTGGTCGACTCATTTAACTTATGAGTCGTCTCCTGTAGGTTAGGGGTCGACTCATTTAATTTATGGGTCGTCTCCTGTAAGTCCGGGGTCGACTCATGAAAGTTGTGAGTCATCACTTACTACATGAGTCGACTCCTCATTCACATGAGTCATCACCTCAAACAGTTCAAGAGACAAAATATTTTTAAGTAAGATTTAAAAATCGATTTCAAACCACATATCAAATCAACTAAAATTCAACCAATAATAATCAATCAAAATATGCAATATAACATTCATAATCAGTCATCAAAATGGATCACAAATGCATAATTCATCTCTAAATTTATAAAAGACTTCTTCATTAAGAGGTTTAGTGAAAATATCTGCAATTTGTTTATCAGTATTTATATATTCTATTTTTATATCCCCATTTTGAGCATGATCTCTTATGAAATGATGTCTGATTTCTATGTGTTTAGATCTTGAGTGTTGTATGGAATTTTTAATCAGATTTATGGCACTAGTGTTGTCATACCTTATAGGTATTTTATTTTGTTTTATGTCATAATCCTCGACTTGTTGCTTAATCCATAGGATTTGGGCACATCAACTTTCTGTAGCAATATATTCAGCCTCAGCTGTAGATAGTGCTACGAAATTTTGTTTCTTGCTAAACCAAGAGATTAAGTTTATTCCAAAAAATTGACAAGTTCCACTTGTACTTTTTCTATCTAATCTATAACCAGCAAAATCAGCATCTGAATAGCCAATTAAGTCAATTGTAGATGCTTTAGCATACCATAAACCTAAATGTTGAGTTCCTTATAAGTATCTTAATATTCTTTAACATCAATAAAGTGTGATTCTTTAGGATTTACTTGATATCTTACACACATGCAAACACTATGCATTATATCAGGTCTACTTGCTGTAAGATAAAGTAAAGATCCAATTACAAAAATGTTTTCAGGTCTTTTAACTAAATTCCAAACATTGTTTTTTTTAAATTGATTTAATTCTTCTTGCATAGCCATTAACCAATTGTTATCTTTTTCAACTTCTTCAAAAGATTTTGGTTCTATTTGAGAAACAAATGCAAGGTGATTACAAGCATCTCTAATAGAAGATTTTGTCCTAACGCCATATGAAGGATCACCAATTATTAAGTCTCTAGGATGACTAGGTGCATACTTCCATTCTTTTGGTAGACTAGTTTTACCTTTAAGCATTTGATCTTCTTTTTCTTGATCCTCATCATGTTCTGAATTTTCAGATGCAGAAACATCCTTTAGGATTAACTCTTTGATTTGCTTATTGAGTTCTCCTGCATCATCATCGAAGTCTACATCCTTTCTTGAAGAAAGATCATTAGATTCATCAAAAATAATATATATTGATTCTTCAACAACTAGAGTTCTCTTGTTGAATATTCTATATGCTTTACTTGATGAAGAATATTAAAGAAAAATAGCTTCATCTGATTTAGAATCAAACTTACCCAAGTTGTCCTTACCATTATTTAGAACAAAACATTTGCAACCAAAAATATGAAAATATGAAAGATTTGGTTTCTTATTTTTCAAAAGCTCATAAGGAGTTTTCTTTAGAATTGACCTAATAGTAACTTTGTTAAGAACATGACAAGCTGTATTTATAGCTTCAGCCCAAAAATATTTAGGCAAATTGCTTTCACATAGCATTGTCCTAGCCATTTCAGTAAGAGTTCTGTTCTTCCTCTCTACAACTCCATTTTGCTGTGGTGTTCTTGGTGCAGAAAAGTTACGATCAATACCATTTTCATTATAGAAATTTTCAAAGTCATAATTTTCAAATTTAGTTTCATGATCACTTCTAATCTTGATAGTTTGCAGTCCATGTTCATTTGAAATCTTTTTATACAGTTTAGTGAATGCTGAAAATGCTTCATTTTTGTGTGCCAAAAATAAAATTCATGTATATCTAGAAAAATCATCCACAATAACAAAGCCATAAAGTTTTCCACCTAGGCTTGCAGTCCTAGTTGGTCCGAACAGATCCATGTGGAGAAGCTCGAAGGGTCTAGTTGTGGAAACAACATTCTTAGATTTGAAAGAAGTTCTGATTTGTTTTCCTAATTAACATGTAGTGCAAATTTTCAAAAATCAGTTTAGACAATCCAAAAACAAGTTCTTTTCGAATAAGCTTTGAAATTAAGTCCATGCTTGCATGAGCTAATTTTCGATGCCATAACTAGCTAGTCTCACTATTTTTGGTTTTCATAGCTACCAAACAATCCATGTTTTTCATGAGTATTTGATCTAAATCAACCAAATACACATTTCCATGTCTATGTCCAGTAAATATTATACCACAAGCATTTGTACTAGAGACTAGACACAGATGATTCAAAAGTTACAATATATCCTTTGTCATATAATTGACTGATGTTTAGTAAATTATGTTTTAAGCCATCTACTAATAAAATATTTTCAATAAAAGTCATTGGAGTGATCCGAATGTTACCAATACCAATGATCTTGCCTTTGCCATTATCACCAAAGGTAACCATTCCTCCTTCCTTCTTTTTGAGGAACATAAATTGGAATTCATCCCCTATCATATGTCTAGAGCACCCGCTGTCTAAGTATCATCTTTTGTTTGATTCATGGGATGCTAGACACTCCTGCAAAATAGAATTTAGGCTTTCATCTTAGGTACCCAAGTTGTCCTGATTTCTTGCAGGTTAGCAATAAAACTTCCTTTTGGAATCCATATCTTCTTAATTGAAACATTGTTCATAAGATTTTGGCTTATAGGATTGCATGCAATGTATTTCTGTTTCTGTTTATCTAACTTGCAGAATACAGATTTCGGTTGAATATAAGAAGGCTTTATAAACATATTTTTTAGAGATTTTTATTTTCTCCATGGATTATATTCTAATCCAGCCTTATCATACACAACTTTCTGACTTTCAAGAATTAAATTTAATTTTTCAGAACTTAGGGTAAATTTGTCTATTATAGGTTTCAGTTTATCAACTTCTTTAGCTAACTTCTAATTTTTTTCATGCAGTTCCTTTTCATTTTTCAGAAGCAGAGCATTTTTCTTTTCCAAAGATAGATTCTTAATTTTCAGCTCCTTATTCTTTAAACTAAGTTTTTTTATATTCAATCATTAGCTCAGAAAAAGCATCTTGAAGTTCATCAAAAGTGAAATCATATTTAGTATCCAAGTATACCTCATTTTCATGTGCCATTAGACACAGATTTGCAGTTTCCTATTACTGTTCTTCTTCTCTAGAGCTGGAATCATCACTGTCACTCCAAGTAGCCAGTATAGCTTTTTTCTTCAATCTTTTTGAAGCCTTCTTTAATAAGAGACAGTCAGTTCTGAAGTGTCCTGACTTTTTGTATTCATAGCAAACATATTGCTCCTTGTTATTTTTCTTGCTTTGCTCCCTCTTGATTACAGGCCTTTTCTTAAAGTTTTCTCTTTTTCTTCTGAAAAACTTTCTGAACCTTCTTGTAATCAGGGCCATTTCCTCACTGTTATCAGATCCAGAATCCTCGTTCTTATCTTCATGTAGAGTCGACTTAAGAGCAATGGTTCTGCGCTTCTTGGGTTTGTCCTTCTCAAGGTTCTGTTTAATTGAAAGCTCATGAGTCATTAAGGGACCCAACAGTTCTTTCAGTGGGAGAGAGTTGAGATCTTTGGCTACTTGGATGGTAGTAACCTTTGCTTCCCATGCTCTAAAAAGAGACCTAAGGATTTTTCGAACAAGATCATTGTTAGAGTAAGATCTACCAAGGCTTTTCAAGCCGTTTATAATATCAGTGAATCTAGTAAATATTTCAATTATAGACTCACTGCTTTCCATTTTAAATAGTTCATATTTATGTACAAGCATACTGATTTTAGATTCTTTGACCTGGTTAGTGCCTTCATGTGTAACTTCCAGCCTATCCCAGATTTCTTTAGCAGTCATGCAAATAGATATACGATTAAATTCATTTGCATCTAAGGAACAGTAAAGAAAATTCATGGCTTTTGCATTCAGCTGAGCCATTCTTTTATCATGGTCATCCCATTCAATTTCAGGTTTGAATAAGGTGATGCCATCAATAATCTTTGTTGGTGTGTGAGGTCCATTGACAATAATAGTTCATAAATCATAGTCAAGTGCTTGAATAAAATTACGCATATGTGCTTTCCAATAAGTAAAGTTTGTGCCATTAAAAAGAGGTGGTCTGTTGGTAGATTGCCCTTCAGCAATAGAAGATCCCATAGAGGCTGCCATGACCTTGAACTCTTGATTGTTAGATCAATAAGTTACTGTGAGTACCAGGCTCTGATACCACTTGTTGCCCAATGGTGTAGCCCAAGAGGGGGGGGGGGGTGAATTGGGTCTTTTTTTAAAATTAATAATGTAAAGTGAATGAATTACTGAAATCTTCTAGTAACTTGGAGATTTAGCAGCGGAATTAAAGTAGCACAAATAAAGCAGTAAATGAGGTGAGGAATGTAGAAGAGACAAGTCACACACAAATACAAGGATTTATAGTGGTTCGGTGCACTCCCAGCACCTACATCCACTTCCCAAGCAAAGCTTGAGATTTCACTATAATCCAGCAGATTACAGCCTGATTGTTTTTCGGGCTCACAATCAGAAACATAGTTGGTTTTCTTACGCAACCAACCAAAAATCTATTACCATTTATTTTTCTGTCTCACAAACATCCAGTTGGTTTTCAGACAAACCAACCAAAAACTTTACACTGATTGTTTTTCCGAGCTCACAAACAATCCAGTTGGTTTTCAGATAAACCAACCAGAAACTTTCTCTTTGCTAAATACTCCCGATTCAGCAACTTCCAATCAAGGCTTGGAAGTGCTTTTACAAGTTTCAGATGATGAAACTATTACAGCAACAAATAATCTAAATAAAAGATTGCTGCAACCAGAAAACTAAAGCTTCATAACATATAAAATAAATCAGTAGAAGCAATGCTGAAGCCGATGAAGAGGTTGGCCGATGATGTGAATCTCAATGCCGAACACCAACTCTTCTTGTTGTAATGGATAACAGCTTTGACTGATTTCCTTACAGGAGCAAGTTTCAGAGGAGTGCCGGTGAGGATGATGAACTTTTTAGCTTTTTCTTTCTCTTTTCTTTTTGGAAACTTTTCTTTCTTGATGAATATTTCTCTCTTTCCTTGTTGTTTTCCTTCTAAAGTTTCCTTGAATTTATAGACAAGTTCTTCAGAGGGATTCAAATTCTTTTCTTACTGTTCTGATGGAAATCTTTTCTATTACAGTAAAAGATAAAAGTTGTTACAAGCTTTCCGTTGTGGTCCCAGCTGTACAGGGATCGACTCATGTTTATCCTGAGTCGGCACTTCAAAATATTGAGACGGCTCTTGCTGTTGTAACTTCAAAGGGTCGACTCTTTAACCTTAAGGGTCGACTCATCTTGTTCAGGAGTCACCTTTTTAAACACAAGGGTCGACTCATCCAATAATTTTTCTGGCCAACACTGAGACTGAACTGGGGTCAACTCTTTAAACACAAGGGTTGACTCTTCAATATCGGAGGTCGAATCATTTGGAATAAGGATCAACTCTTCAAATCTTGTCTTAGACGGTAAAAGCTCTCTGTTTAATTTGAACTACACAAGGGTCGACTCACGTTTTGCGGAGGTCAACTCATTGACTGTGCCACTTGAAGAAAACGTGCCAGAGTCAACTCAAACTTGTCCTCTTTGCTTAGGGATCGACTCAAATGTCTCAAATAGAAAATTTTAGACTTCATCTTTGATCTCCATGGATTGGATTAAGATCATTTTTCTTTTAGAACATATCCAATAAAGTGTTTATGAAGAATTCTGGATAATGATTTTGCAGTGCTTCATTTTTTCTGATTTTTTTTGACTTATAGAACTTCACAATTAAGCCAACATCATTGATACACAATATTATCTCAAGTGTTTTGTAATCATCAAAATTCATCCTTTAGGGTTGACAAGGTTTCTCTTGAAATCTCTTTCCTATGTATTCTCTCCCACTTCTCCAGTTCTTTCCTTATGCTCCCTTTGATTTTATAGCTTTGGATGGCGTGGGAACAAAGATCTGCCATTAGAGACAAAAATAGAGCCGTTGGAGTCGAGAAAAAACTAGCCATTATGCCTTCCAGCATGCTCGAGTCGACTTGTGCAGACCTTGAGTCGACACGGCTGAAGTAGGAGTCGGCTCGTAAATAGGAGTCTGCTCGGCACTGTAGCTGGAGTCGACTCGGCACTGTAGCAAGTCGACTCGGCACTATAGCTGGAGTCAGCTCGAGCACTGTAGTGCTGTGCCATGGCACTCCAAAGTGCCAGAGTCAACTCTAAGCTTTCAAGAGTCAACTCGAGGACTGTTCTTTTGAATTTTTCTTTAGAATTGTCCCTCCAACTTGATTTTTTTTGTACTTGAAACTTGGACCAATAAAGTGTGTCTTTCTTCCAACTTTTTTTTAGAACTTTTGATGCCTTCTTGCATTCTTCCAACTTGCTATATTCCTTGCAAAACAAATTATCTTTCTTCTTGCAACACAGCCATTAGTAATTATACTTCAATATTTTGTGATCATCAAAATCAATCTTTGGGTCAACAATCTCTTTCTTTTTGATGATGACAAAACTTGGAGTATATGCAATATAAAATAGATTATGTTCTAGAACTAATGCATAACTAAGTTGCATGAAGTAGAAAACATGTATCTTTAAAACATACTTCATGATAATGCTTTAGATTTAATCAACTTAACATAATCAATACATAAAGCATTATGAGCATATACTTAGATATTTCTCTCCCTTTTTGACAACATCAAAATGGTTGCAAGATGATGAAACATTAAGCACAAAGCAACAAATGATATTCAAATATTTCTCTCCCTTATTGTACCCTAATTTTCATTCAACGCATGTTAAGGCAAGAATATGAATCATGGTACTCAAGGAAATAATATCAGAGCAAGTTAATGAGCATAGATCAGAGCTAATTAAGATAATTTCGAAGCAAATCATAGCAAGTCTCGAATTTGATGATTTTAACATTCTGTTTAAAGGTTCTTTTACCCCTCTTTCAAAAAGAGTAAACCAGAAATAATTTCAGAGGTTAACACATATCATCAAAATCAAGGATGAAAAGTATGGCTTTAAGAATGAGATGTTTGATATACGAGCTAAAAGAGATCTTTAGATATAGATTTCAAAGATAGTTTTCAAATCAAGTATAGATGGAATCTTTTTCAAGTTATTTCAAAGAGTATCAAGACTGATATTCAAAGAAACTATGAATAAAAATCCAACCTCTTTTCCCTTTTTTTTGAAAGAGCTTTAATAACAAGTATGAAAGCTTGTTTATTTAAGATCTTTGGCCCAATATATTAAGTATATAGCAACATGAGAACAATTTAATTAATTTTCAGAGTATAATATCGAAATTTATATGCTCGAAAAACATAACATCATGTTGAATCATTAATTCAAAGTTCTTTCATGATATAAAGGCATTAGGGCATAAATACCAAAATATGAATTCATGCAATTTATGATACATCTTGGAGAATACATAAAATTCAAAGTTTTGAAAGTTCTTTTAGAGCTCTTTTAAAGACTTTCTTTTACTCCTTTAAATAGAAACACATTTTGATACATATAAAAATGAATTGGCACAGGATTGAAACTCTAAAGAACAAGCCAATAAGAACTCATTAGTGAATTCCAAAATAGATTTTCTAATAGAGACAAATGGAATTCGTTTTCAAATAATTTTCAAAATAACTGATTTGTCAATTAGGTGCATTTTAAAATCTATAAATCTATCACCTGTAGCAGCTACTTTAAATTTGTGTTCACAAGAGATACTCAAGGAAATTTAGCTCAACACATTATTCTCCCCCTTTTTCACTAAACTAGAGGCTCTTAAGGTCAACTGTTTGAATTGCAATTTAGTTTATGATTGATGCATAAGATATATTAACCAAATAGCAAGCCTCAAGGTGTATTACAGAGATTTTCAGATTTAAATTTTAGATATTTATAATACATATTGGAGAGTATTAGGATCACTTCTCATTTAGTATTCTTTTTCTCTTTTTTAGTTATTGATTTATGCGATTAAGTTCCATATAATCTCTTCCCCTAAAATTTTCGTTCTCCTCCTTAATTGAACATTCCATTTAAGAGTTTGAAATTTGAAGATAATTTTCAATGAAACATTCAAATTGTCAATCTCAAAAATATATTTTTTATAAGTTTCAGCACAACTTACAATAATGAGAACATATTTCCATAAAGCTCAAAGTTTGAGATAAGAAAACCTTTATAGAACTCAACTCAAGGTATAGGCTTATTATGTAACTAAAGCAAGTAAGGCAATACAAGGAGGATCATCAAAATCAATCCATAAAACATTCAAGGTATGCATCAAATAAAAGTGACTTTTGGATAAGATACAGAATGCATTTAGATTGAATATCTAAAGCTCCCCCTCAAAAGATGCATTCTTCTTTAATCATTCTTTTCTTTTTGTTAAATTTCAGATTTTAATGATAAGCATAAATAAAACTGAAATTCTATGACATCAAAAATGTAAAGTGGTTTAGAATTTTTCAAAATTTATAGTAATCACTCTTTTTAATCTTTCAAGAGCAAGTCATGCTTCCTCTAAATTTTTGAGAATATGCACTAAAAAATTAATCAGAAAATAATTCTTTTGAAGCTCAAAGTTCTTTCAAAAATAATTACTTTTTTTTATTTAAGAATCATTTGAGTGAATTGAAATATTTCTAGCTTTAAGATCATTCACTCTTCTTTTTAAAAATAGCTTTCTTTTTAATGATAGAACCCCTTAATTATACATGATAATAAACATATAGAAGATCATTCAAGTGTATATTTATAAAATTTGATTTCTTAGTCATAGGCTCACAACAATGTATGCATGAAACACGATAAATCTTTTTAATATCAAAGTAAAATCATATATTTTAAAATATTTGTTCGCAATCAAGATCATTAAAAAATATATTATTTGGACTAATTTTAGTATCCTTTAAAAATAAGAAATGATATGTTTCAGATGTGTATCAGAGCAATTAATAAAGACATCAAAATTGATTCTATTTTTCTTAAGCTATAATTTTCATCTAGGAATCATATTGAGTTATTCTCCAGAATGATGCAATCATTGAAGCGTATAATGAAAGTTACAAAAATGCAAAGATGTAAGCATTTTATATTGAGTTTAAACTTTCATAGAAGATCAGATTCTAAATTTTATAATAATTTTTAAGAAGACTTTCAAAGTTATAATTTGATATATGTATCTTCTACATTATAGCTCATTTAAAATCACTAAGATTGAAAACACATATTTCAATAACATTAGAATACATTTAGAATCTTTGTAATTAACATAAATTTTGGTATAGATTGGAACAATTTAACATGTATCAGAACATTATATACCAATATTAGGCGAGATGAAAGATAAATCAGAATCAGTTCACTCTGCCTAAGTTGCAAATTCAGATTACTCTTTTCTTTTATTTTTTTTAGAAGATATTCATTAAAATAGAAAAATTCTTCTCTTCTTTTTTTTGCAAATATATTCAACTTTCAGATTTTAAAGGTGGTTGTAAACGACAAATCTGAAATTTCTTTCAAGGATACTTAGAAAAGTTCTTATGTAGTATTTCAAACATTCAAGTATTGGAACTAATTTAATGAGCAATTTTTGACCAGAAAAGTATAAGATGAATCCAGAAAACAAATATCATTGAGAAGTATGGAATGCAAGTGAAAACACATTTCAAATTATGAATGTCACAAAAAAAATGAAATTGCTATTAGTAAAAATATGTTCCAATCAAATTGTCCAAGCATGAAGCATTACAAATTATATTTAAAAAATATCTTTGTTATCTGAATATCAAAAACACATAATCAAAATATCATATCATATCACATGCACAACATAATATGCATTACGTCATAATATTATGTATTAAAGCATTAAGAACAAACATGTCAAAGATCAAAATTAATTCTTTTCAAATAAGCTCCCCTATTTAAATATGTAATTTTAGTATTAATTGATCCAATTATGATCCTTTCAATTTGAGTGTGATCTTTTATGAAATAATATCTTATTTTCATGTAATTAAGTATAGAGAGCAGAATTGGATTCTTCATTAAATTTTTGACATTAGAATCATTACATCTTATGAAAATCTTGTTTGATGTCAAGGCTCTTAAGTATTTCATTAATTCATAATCTTAGATTTTATTTTCTTAACAGATTTTTATGAGTCTTTTGATATCAATTAAATGTGATTCATTAGAATTAATTTGATATATTTGCATATAAGCACAAAATAAGCATACAATTTGGCCTACAAGTTGTATGATATAATGATACAGCTTCAAACAATAGAATTTACTTTGCTCATCATTTTCAAGCTCTACAAGATGGGGTCATAGACATGTTCGTCGGCTATTTTCGTAGACCTAAGGATGACTTAAAAAGGGTGTCGTTGTCAAAGTCTCAACCAACAAACAAAGATTTTTATACTACTCTTACCATCCTCTACTCAATAAATAGTGGTTGTAGGAGGTCGATCCACAGGAAGGCGATTGGAGCACACAAATAAAGACTATAAATTCCATTAAGATTTATCAAAATATTTATATTTTTTTTTAAAAAAATAATTTTTTGAGGATATTTGATTTATCTCTAACCAACCAGAGCTAGTTTTCTATTCAAGAATAAACAAAGGAAAGAAAGAAAACTTTGTAATTGAAATCTAATGCAGAGTAGCGGTCAAACAACAAAGAAAAACATTTAAATAAGATTTTCAGTACATATAAAATAAATTGCAGGGAATTAAACTGAAACTTAGAATATAGATTGCATAAAAAAAAATTTATGGATTGCATAAAAGGACAAGTGCTTACAAAAGTAAGAAAAAAATGAAAACAAGGAATAAGTAATCCTCTCGGTGGAACGCTCAAAATAAAATAAAATATTTTTTTTTCTCTTTTTTTTTCTTCCTTCTTCTTGAAAAACAGAGCTTCCCCTGTTTTCTTTTTGAAATAGAGCTCCTTTCTTCTCCTAGCTGATGGCCTCTCCTCCCCTATTCTTTGGCCCAACCGAGCACACACCCCCCCTTCGTTCCTTCTCCTCCTCCTCTTATAGATCGCCAGAGCCTTGAAGCCAGCCATGGATCCCTTGATTGCGCATGGAGAAGAGGGGGAACGGGCGCCTGGGATCGTGTGCAGGATCGCGGCTTCGGAACGGACGCGGGATCCGTGGAAGATGAATGCAGGCATGCATCGTGAGAAGCTGGGATTCCGGGAGGTGGATCCGGATGCATCGTAGACAATGGGAGAGGCTGGATTGGCTCTGGAAGCTTCGGACGCTGGGATCACGGCTTGAAATCGGACGTGGGAGGCTGAAACGGAAGGATGGCTGGCTTCACGAGTGGCTGGGACGGGCGGAAGAAGCCGAGGTCACGGGAAATATTGGCTGCGGCTGGAACGGACGCGGAAGAAGCTGGAAGGAGCCGATCGTCCGGGTCGCGTGATCGATGGGAGGAAGGAGAGGGTGGACGCGGCTTGCTGATCTGGAATCCTTGGATGCATTACTCGCGGAAGCAGAGGCGGAGGAGGGGGGGTCTCGAATCTAGAAGGGAGGCGGGGAGGAAATCCGGAAGGATGTGGATGCTAGACCGTTGCTTCTTCCCTCTTTTCGCACGGGCTGAGACGGGAAGAAAAACTGATGAGTAGCACAGGCCATGGGAAATTATGGTTACAAAATCAAAGTAAAAACAAACAAAGTCCCAGCAGTGCCTGAAGCTCTAATTAGGGGTTCTCTGTTCCCACACCACATGCACTGCACACAACATATCGTAGCCAAACAGTTCTGCTAGCATATTCATCTACTTATAAAATATTCCAGAAGACTGGGATGCTGCTGTGACCCCTTTTGTCCTTTGGATCTTCTCCGCTTGATGAATGTAGGCCCTTGGATGTTCCATTGTGCGTTGCCTCCGGATAGTTGCCATGTGTCGCTCGAGTGCAAGTGCACTTGACGAATGGTGGGTTCGATCATACCATGGCGAAGTTGAGCGTGCGCGGCCTGAGTTGTGCATCTTTCTAGACCCAATCTGTACTAAATACGCATTGTAACTTTAATTTATACTAACCTGTGCCAAACAAAAATATAATATTAACTTAGCGATTTTATCGTTATATGTTAGTAGTAATACTAATTTAAGCAGCATGTAGATCGTACTTTTGTGCTCTCATCACACCCCCCAACTAGCTTATTGCTAGTCTCTAGCAATTAACAAGCAAACGATAAAATGAGAGTGCAAAAGATGTAGTTTAACTTATAACTTTTTATTGAAGTTAAGTACATGAAACTGAGATATGTACCCACTTTCGTAGAGCATCACGATTGCACTTAGCACGTGCAACAAGCCTTTAAACCCCAGGCTACCTTAGTGGACGAGTGTTGTCCTATGAGGGTTTGCAGTGAAGTCACCCACAAACTTCATCTGTCAGGAATTTCCAATGTTTAACTCAAAATTTGAACAAGTATTACTATATGAACCTAGAATTGCAAGGACAATAGAGACTTATTGCTATCATATTTAAGCAGACTCTAACTTAAGTTCCATTACACCCCATCTATCTGCTAACAAGTCAAGAATGTAGTGAGGTGCAAGATAGTATCATATAAATGAGTGGCTTTCACTTACTTCCAACATACTCTAATTTTCAAGACTTTCTATAGTTAAATGATAATGAACACCCAAGATTTAACTTTCAATCAAACTGAATGCTAAGAAGAATGACTTGTGCAATATCTAGCCTTATTAAGCTTTCTAGCTAACCCATACAACGAGTGTTAGGCCAATAATTTTCGATCCAGATGGCTCAGGGCACTAGGTATAAGGACACCCTAACAGGCTTAATAACTCAAGTCAACCAGGCTTCAAGGCCGAATTAGTCACTTAGAGTTTAATCTCAGTCATCCTCATCTTTTTATGCGAACACTCGCTATTTGCCAAGCAAGAAGCCCGGTTACTCAGTGAGAAGACTTACAATAAACTCATTTTATTTTATTTTATTTTATTTATTATTATTATTATTATTATTATTATTTAGCATAGGGTGTTCATCACACATATAACTTTAAATTATCCAAAAGATTAAAAGTATTCATATTAGTTGCAAGTTTACATACCTCACTATTTATGTGCTTACATGTAGATGCTAAATCATCTTTTATCATGTTAGCAGGAGATAGGTGGGATGAAAACTCAAGCTAAAACTGCTATTATATTCCTTAACTCAAAGCTATTGTCAAAACAATTTCTAGTTTTTACAGCCAAAAAGATTAGAATTTGAGTTAAAAATTTGAATTTCCTTTTTTTTAGGCACAAAAATCTTTTTAGGCAGAAAAAATCAAAAATATTCTCACCCCCATACCTATATGCAGCATTGTCCTCAATGTTGAGAAAATTAAAACAGTAATAAGTTAGAGAAGACATTACCTGATATTGGACCTTGATATGGCTGAATAACTTGAAGATTGTGGAAAGTACCCCCAAACCTGCATGTTAATAACTTATTAAAAAAATAATTTTAATCTTTATCTGTTGGGTTGTCTCCCAAGAGCGCTAAGTTTTATGTCTTCAGCCAGATAATTCTAATTCATTCATGATAGATAGGGTCGGTCAGAAGTGTCTCCTCGACTTCTGAACTCAGATACTCAAGGTATAGTTTTAAACGATTCCATTGACTTGAAACGACCTACCATCCTTGGTATTGCATATTACCACCGCACCATGCGGATGTACTTTCTTTACCGTGTATGGGCCAGTCCAGCGAGATTTAAGTTTTCCAAAAAATAGATGTAATCGAGAATCATATAAAAGAACTTTTTGTCCTTAGTGAAACTCCTTACGAGTGATCATTTTATCATGCATGACCTTCATGTGATTCTTGTACTTCTTAACACACTCGTAAGCGTCGTTCCTAATTTCTTCAAGCTCATCAAGCTGAAGCTTTCTATGTTCTCCCGCCTTGTTGAGATCGAAATTTAGATGTTTGATTGCCCAATAGGCCTTATGCTCTAACTCAACAGGTAAATGGCAAGCCTTGTCGTAGACAATCCTATATGGGGACATTCCAACTGGTGTTTTGTAGGCCGTACGATATGCCCACAATGCATCTGTTAACCTAAGGGACCAATCCTTTCGAGATGGATTGACAGTTTTCTCAAGGATGGTCTTGATTTTCCAGTTAGAAATCTTAACTTGTCCACTCATTTGTGGATGATACGGTGTACCGACGTTGTGGATAATGTTGTACTTCTTAGCAAGGGCTTTAAAAATTCTATTGCAAAAGTGTTTCTCCCCATCACTAATGATAGCATGAGGGGTGCCAAAGCGAGCGAAGACAGACTCCTTAAGAAACTTGATCACTATTTTGCGATCATTAGTCTTACATGCGACAGCCTCAATCCACTTGGATACATAGTCAACAGCAAGGAGTATGTACTGGTGCCCAAACGACATAGAAAAAGGATCCATAAAATCAATACCCCAAACATCAAAGATTTCTACAATTAAGATCGGGTTCAGGGGCATCTCATTTCTTCTTGAAATTTTTCCTAGTCTTTGACATCGGTTACATGCTTTACAATACTCGTATGAGTCATGGAATAGTGTGGGCCAATAGAATCCGCACTGCAAAACCTTTGCAGCCGTCTTTTTACCACTGAAATGACCACCACAAGCATGGTCATGACAAAAGGAAAGGACTTTCCTTTGTTCGTATTCATGAATGCACCGTCGGATGATCTGATCAGGACAGTATTTGAATAAATATGGTTCATCCCAAAAATACCACTTCACACGAGCTAGGAAGCGAAATTTCTCTTGCTTGATCCAAGAGCTAGGCATTTGTTCAGTAACGAGATAGTTGACTATGTCAGCATACCATGAAACATTGGTATGGGAAATCATCATTAGTTGTTCATCCGGAAAAGTTTTGGATACAGGTATGGATTCTGCAGATGACTCAACAATTAGTCTGGACAAGTGGTCAGCCACTGCATTTTCAGATCCCTTTTTATCTCGAATTTCGAGATCAAATTTCTGGAGCAATAAGATCTAACGAATGAGCCTTGCCTTGGCATCCTTCTTTGTGAGAAAGTACTTAAGGGCGGCATGATCAAAATAAACAAGAACTTTAGATCCTATCAGGTAGAGACGAAATTTATCTAGAGCAAAAACAACTGCCAACAATTCTTTTTCAATGGTGGAATAGTTGAGTTGGGCGTCATTCAGGGTTTTGCTTGCATAATGGATAACATGGGGAAGCTTCCCCACTCGCTGACCTAAGATAGCACCTATGGCATAATCAGATGCATCGCACATGATTTCAAAAGGATGATTCCAATTAGGAGACCTTATGATGGGTGCTGAAGTCAATTCAAACTTCAACCTTTCGAAAGCAGTTACACAAGTTGGCAAAAAATTGGAAATAGCATCTTTGGCCAACAAATCACATAAGGGTTTTGATATTTTGCTGAAATCCTTGATAAAGCAGCGTTAAAAACCCACATGCCCTAAAAATGATCGAATTTTCCTAACAGTCTTGGGAGGTGACAATTTAGCAATTAATTCTACTTTGGCCTTATCCACCTCAATTCCCCTTTGTGACACAATGTGTCCTAAAACAATGCCTGTTTCTACCATAAAATGACACTTCTCCCTATTAAGAACTAAGTTTTTCTCTTTACAGTATTCTACAACAAGTGTTAAGTGGTGCAGACATTCATCGAAATTTGATCCAAATCTTGAAAAGTCATCCATGAAAACTTCTAAGAATTTCTCCACCATGTCGGAGAAAATACTCATCATACACCGCTGGAATATGGCCGGTGCATTGCATAGCCCAAAAGGCATGCAACGATAGGCAAACGTGCCATAAGGACAGGTGAACGTGGTTTTCTCTTGATCCTCACGTGCAATAGGGACTTGGTTATATCCAGAATAACCATCGAGAAAATAGTAATGAGAGTGGCCAGCTAGACATTCTAGCATTTGATCGATGAAGGGTAGAGAAAAGTGGTCTTTCCTAGTCATGGCATTAAGCTTCCTATAGTCGATGCATACTCGCCATCCCGTTTGGATTCGAGTAGGGACTAACTCATTGTGATCATTTCTTACTACAGTGATGCCAAACTTCTTGGGTACGACTTGAACTGGGCTTACCTACTGATTATCAGAAATAGGATATATAATCCCTGCATCTGAAAGCTTGATGACCTCAGCTCGAACTACATCCTTCATGACTGGATTAAGTCGCCTTTGTGGTTCTCTAGATATTTTTGCATCCTCTTCTAGATGGATCTTATGTTGGACCATAGAAGAACTAATCCCCTTGATATCAGTTATAGACCAACCGATGGCTTCCTGATTCTTTTGAAGGATACTTAACAACTTCTCTTCCTGTTCTTTTGTTAGATTCGATGCAATTATAATAGGTAAGGTCTTGTTATCTCCAAGAAATGCATACTTCAAGTTTTCAGGAAGGTCTTTAAGTTCTAGCTGGGGAGGTTTGACATTGGATGGCACTAGCTGAGATTCCGAAATAGGCAATGATTCAAACTTGGTGGCCCATCTGTTAGTATCCATCACAGGAATGGAATCTAATAGTGCATTCACCTTCTGACTTGATTCACAATCATGACCGAAATTAGCCAAACATCTTTCTCATGGATCAAAATAACTCGACTCTTCAAAAGAACTGCTAATTATGTTCTCGATCATGTGAATTTCTTCCAAATCGTCCATCTCAGTTGATTGATTACTACTGTGAAAGACATTGAACGGGACAGTCATGCTCCCAAAGTCTAGAGTCATTATTCCATTTTAGCAACTAATTCCAGCATTTGAAGTGGCCAAAAATGGTCTACCTAGGATCATCGGTGCTGAGATACGCCCCGTTTGATGCGACGTTCGCAGCGGAATTCGAACGGAACGTCGTTCATTGTATGAACGTGCCTCGGATTGTAGAATTCAAAAAATTTTGGGTTCAAATCCAGAAGATCTTTGAACTCATTAGGAAGGGGAGATTAGGATATGAGGAAGGTTGATTAAGATTCATAAAACTAAAACTAAAGTCAGAAGAAATTAATTTGAAGATCTCATCTTCAAATTCTGCAGGTGAAGAACACCGCAGCCTGATGATCTATCTAGGTTCCTGTTTGAGCCACACAATTGTCCGGCCTCTACAGGTATCCTGATGACCCATAGATTGATTTTGATGATCACAAAACCTTGAAGTATAGATACTAATGTTTATGTTGCAAGGAGAAAGATATTTATTTTGCAAGAAACATAGCAAGTTGGGAGAACACAAGAAGGCCTCCAAAGCTCTCAAGTTGGAAGAAAGCTACAATTTATTGGCCCAAGCTTAAAGTTCAAAGGATTCAAATTGGAGGAGTAAAATCAAAGAAAAAAATTCAAAAGAATAGTCTTCGAGTCGACTCCTGAGGAATTCGAGTCGACTCCAATGTTTACCGAGTCGACTCCGGGGAAGTATGAGTCGACTCCTAGGAGTCACAGGCAGAAAAGTCAGAGAGCAGTTTTCGGGTCTGAGATTCGAGTCGACTCTAGTGGAACGCGAGTCGATTCCGATGGTTGGTAGGTCGACTCCAAAGAAAGCAAGAGTCGACTCTCAGCGGAACACAAGGAAAAAGTCAGAGAGCATTTTTGGGACTCTGAGATTCGAGTCGACTCCCGCATTGCACGAGTCGACTCCGAGACTGCGCGACCATCAACAGACAGAAGATCAAGTTACTGCCTCTGAGATTCGAGTCGACTCCCAGACAGCTCGAGTCGACTCCACGTCAAAAGGCAGAAGACCAACTTTCAGAAACTGAGAGCCGAGTCGACTCCGAGGAAGTTCGAGTCGACTCCAAGACTGGATGAGCCAAAAGACAGAGGATCGGGAGTTCGGGCTCTGAGATTCGAGTCGACTCCCAGGACAGTCGAGTCGACTCGAGTGGATCAAATTCAAAATTGGATCCACGGACTTCAGTGGATGAGCCGACTCCGAAATTGCCAAGTCAGCTCCAGAAGTTGGCGAGTCGACTCCAGGTTAAGACGAGTCGACTCCCAGTCAAGGCATGCACTTTAATTCAAATTTGGAACAGTGGCCGAGTCGTCTCCAGTAAAGCACGAGCCGACTCCTGCAACAGGCGAGTCGACTCCTGATCGCGCGAGTCGACTCCGATCCTAACGGTAATATTGTCAGGAGGTGCAGACTGTGTCCAACGGCTCTATTTTTGTCTCTAACGGCTAGATTCTTGTTTCCACGCCATCTAAAGCTATAAAACAAGAGGAGAGCCATGGGAGAACTTATGGAAGTGGGAGAGATCATCTAGGAAAGAGATCTCAAAGAGATTACAAAGAAAATCTCCCATAAGCACAAAAGGGCCATCCAAAACGAAATAGAGAGAAGAAGAGCATCCAAGTGAATCCGAAAGCTTCCTCTCCATCCGTGTGCTGCCTCGGGGATCCTCTACTTCATGCCAAATCAGAGGAGGATCAAGTAAAGAAGAAGCCGAGCTCCTCCATCTTCAAAACTCGTTTGAGGGCTTCTCTTTACTCTATTTGTTTATATTGTCATATCTGCTTGTTTAAGAAGCTTTGATTTGTTTTCATTCTTTGTTTTAATATCTTGTAACTTGATTCAATCAAGGGATTGAATCAAGGGGTTAAAGGTTTGTTGGTGAGCCAAAGGGAAAACCAACGGGATTAAGGTTTGTTGGTGAGCCAAAGGGAAAACCAACGGAGTTTAGGTTTGTTGGTGAGCCGAGGGTAAAACCAACGTGTAAGGGTTTGATTGTGAGCTCGGAAAAACATCGGGGTTGGTTCTAGTCGGTGAGCCTGGGAAAACCGACCGAGTTCGTTGTGCGCTCGTAAACAACAAGTTGGGTTGTGAGCTTGTAAAACAACCGGCTATAATCGGTAGGATTATAGTGAAATTCCCAAGAGGTCTTGGGGAGTGGATGTAGGTGCTGGGGTGCACCGAACCACTATATGTCCTTTGTGTTTGTAATGCCTCTAGTTATTGTCTAACTAACACACTTACTTACTTAGATAAATTGCTTGCTTAATTCTTATCCGCACATCCTTTAGTTGCAAGCATATTTAATCAAGTCGAAGTCTATACATCAAACCCTTGCTAAGTTTAACTTTCACTACAACTTAGCATTGTTAATCAAAAAGTTTTAGAAGTAGCATAAAAGTTTTAAAAGACCCAATTCACCCCCCCTCTTGGGTTGTATCTACTGGGCAACAAGTGGTATCAGAGCAGGTGCTCAAGTATTATTTGTAGTCTTAACCGACTAGAGCCAAAGATCATGACAACTCAAATAGATAGTTTTCTAGGAGAAGGACAATCAATTGATACAACTCCACTATTTAATGGCATAAACTATACACATTGGAAAATACGCATGCGCATCTTTATTCAATCACAAAACTATTATTTATGGAAAATCATAATAAATGATCTTCACACACTCTCTCAAACGTTTAATGAAAAGGACTTAGCACAATTGAATGCTGATGCAATGAACCTATTATATTGTGCATTAGATAGGAATGAGTTTAATTGCATATCTTCTTGCATGACTGCTAAAGAAATATGGAATATGCTTGAAGACAAATATGAATGCACTAACAAATCTGAAACATCATGTGTAGAAGGAGAGCAGTATCATATTGAAAATCCATGCTTGGTGGCACAAGAGGTACATGTTGAGACTGAAAGCAATTTTACATTTGATGAACTCCATGATGCCTTTTCTGATTTGTATTTAGAATATAAGAAACTTATCTGTAAGAACAAGAACTTGAAGAATGAAAATCAAATTCTAATAAATGAAAAACTGAAACTAACTAGTAAAATTGAAATCTTAGTTAAAGAAAATCAAGAACTAAATCAAAGGGATCAACTTCTCACTGAAAGTCAAGATAAACTTAAGAAAAACAATGAATTACTTTCAGAAGATAACAGAAGATTAACTAAAGAAGTTGACAAATTAAAACCTATTGTTGAACGATTTACCTTCAGCTCTGAAAAATTGAACCTAATGATAAATAATCAAAGAGCTGAATTTGATAAAGTTGGATTAGGATATCAACCTTGGTACACCCAAAAATCTTTTAAGAATATGTTGGTTAAAACAGTCTTTAATTATTCTAAAACAGATTCTTATAATACTGATAAACAAAAGCTAAGTAAAATCTCTTCTATTGTTCCTAAATCTATACATTACAATTTGATGAACCTAAAAGGCAAAAACAAAAAACTGAAGGTTTATCTACTACTTATATTAGATCTATGTTTGTTAAATTCAACAAGAGGATACAGAAATACATCCCTTGTAATCCTAAAATCTTTAAATTTATGGACAAAATAGCTATTAAGAAAATATGGGTTCCAAAGGAACAATTATAGCTAACCTACAAGGACCCAAAAGAGCTTGGGTTCCTAAGTTAAAAATATGATTATTTTCAGCAAGCATGTCTAGCTATCCAAGGTTCTAATGAAAGATGTTATCTAAACAATGGGTGCTCTAGACATGTGTTAAAGGATTGAATTTAAAATGTAATTAAGAAGAATGAGTTAAATGAAAGAATAATGATATAAGTTATTATTGCATCCTCTCATATTGAAATTACTTTAGTATTCGATTAAAATATGAATTGCATGTATTGATCAATTTTGTGATATAGAAAATACTTTTGGAAATATAATCAAATCTCTTCATTTTATAGTATACTTTACTCACTATTGGATAAGTTGCTAAATGATTAATCAATTTATTAAGAATAACTCTATGAATTCTCTATATGCTTGATTGAGAGTTATTATCCATGGCATTTTGTTTATTGATCATAGATATGATAATGTGTACTTGGTATGCTTTTGAATATATGCACTATGAATACCAAGAAACCATCTTTGGCATACAAAATCAACTCATGCTAGTATATACTTAATCTCAAAAGACCTTGCCATTGGCTTACTTAGATTATCTTCTGAAAGGTCAAAGTTTGCTATGCATGTTAACTAAGGAAACAAACAAGAATCAATTTCTAAATCTAAAGATGTTGTTTCCAACACTAAGTTTTTCAAAAGTTTACATTAGTCTTGTTCTTGGCAGTCTGCACCAAGAACACCTTAAGTAAAATAGGGTTAATGGAATTCTTGAAGAAATGAAAAAGACAATTGTGTATGATAGTCATCCTTAAAAGCTATCATCACTGCTTGTCATACATATGATTTCTATTAGATCTATTTTTGATGAAAACTCCTTTTGATCTTCTGAAAAATGGAAAATGAACCATTGCATATCTTTCATATTTTTCAGTCGTACATGTTATGCTTGATATGTTCTTATGAAAAATAATGCCAAATCTGATAGAGATATGTCTATCCTTGGATATCATTCATCAAGCAATGCATATAGAATATTCAATGAAAAGATTTTAGTTGCAAAAATATCAAGTCGTCTTATTCTCTATGAGACCAATGATTTACTGTCAACTACTAAGATCAAATTATATATGGTTAATCTTTTACCTATAACAAACTGAAAACTTGTTAATAATTATAACAAAATTGAGTTTTTCAGAAATGCACTTAATGAAGGAAAATTGATAACTACTAAAAGACTAAATCAAGAAAAGATGTAATAGATCTTGATTCTTGCATGATTAAAAGTAAAGATCACCACTATCATTTGCTTGCCTCATGAGCTTTAATATTCTGTCAAATGAATGTGTAGAATTCACTCCTATGTGGTTATTTCATTAAAAAGGAGATCTAAATAAAATAACCACCATATTTAAAGATTACACATTACATATATGATAAAGCAATATGTGATTTGGAACAGCATCAAAAGCATGATAAGCTTAAGTAACCTTTTTGATAGAAAGTAATCGTGATAAATCTATGCATCAAAAAGAAGAACTTGTGATGTCTTATTTGCTCAAAGTATACATAATTTTTGTTCTACTAATGAAAAGTTATATGAAGATTTTACTTAGCTCATGTTAAGTGAGTTTGAAATATATATGATGAATGAATTAACATCTTCTTTCAAACTCCAAATTAAGACAAACAAGAAAGGGGAATCTTCATTGACCAACATTAGTCCACAAGAAAACTCTGATAGAAGATTGGCATGAAGAAGGTATGTCTATGACCCCATCTTGTAGAATTTGTAAAAGGATGAGCAAAGTAGATCTATTGTTTAAAGCTGTATTGAAGTATGATAGAATAATTATTTTATCATACAGCTAGTAGACCAGATTGTATGCTCATTATGTGACCTTGTGCAAGACTTCAATCTAACTTTAATTAATCATATTTTATTGATAACAAATACGTCATAATCTGAATTTTGATAGAAACAAACGTTTAAGATAAGTTGATTAAAACTTAGTTAACACATCTTATTGATAATTATCTTAAGCAAATAGAATCTAAACTAAATTGATTTGACCTTGATAAATCTGTCTATTGCCTCACATGCTTGTCCTTGAACTATCTTGGTTAATGAATTTATCTCTTTAGTTCAAGTGATATGTGCTTGCTTATATTTAGGCAATCTCTTGTGTAAAGTGACTCAACATGCAACTATTGTCATATCTCATATTGAGTCATCTAATTAAAAAATATATATATATGTTGGATGAATGCTTTGTATCTTAAAGAAACTAATGACCTTCCTTCAAGAAAGAAAAATGAGAAATTTCAACTTGAAGGATATCTTCATGTAAGATACACTAAACATTCACATGCAAACAAGAGAGAGGACCTTCTTCAGCCAAAGGTTCATACATAAGAAATCTAGTAGGTATTTGATTGAAGAATGCAGAATGAATTGGTAATTCTAGATACTTCTTGAGCAAAGTCAACAACTTAAACCTTATTATGGCATGATTAAGGTCTTTAATTATTAATTTTTGATATCATGGCTCTATATATATTGATTGACTTATGCTCTTAGAAATTGTTTCATGGTTTTGCCCAAACTAAATGATTTCTTTGCCTATATCATAACCATGAAATACACAAGTATATGCTTAAAATTTTGATGTAAAATAACTTGTGAGAAGTTATGAACCCATGAGCATAATGAAAATGTTGTTTGCATGATACACATATATATGATACACAAGATTAATTCTTTATTCTGCTCTTTCATGTAAATTACTTGAGAATAACAAAAGAGAGAGAGATAAAGAAAAAAAATGGACATTGTTCAAGAGATGAAAAATCTGAGAAAAGGCAAATACTTCAATCTTAAGGAAAAGCAAAACAAGCATAATATATTCGGCACATTTGGAAGGAATAAAATCCATAATTAATTACACTTAAACAGGGAGAATTTGAAGTAAACATTTTAACCTTTCTATATTGCTCATCATAGGGATGGTGGCAATGGGGAGGCTAGTGGTAGTACCCGGCACTATTTGACCCAACTATTCGGTGTAGGGCATATTAGGGACGGCACAAGAGGGAGGCTAGTGGTAGTACCTCGTGCCCCTTCCCAACTCCACCGGATAGGGAGCAAATAGAGTATAGAGCATAAGAAAGTAAACATGAAAGACAAAGTTAATGAAAGTATATAAGAAGAATCAAGTCAAATTTTTTTTAATCACTTGAAAACACAATTTAGGGATGAAATCAATGCAAGAGTATATTTAAATAGGGGGAGTTTTATTTGAAAAGAATTGATTTTGATCATTGACATGCTTGTTATTTTAATACATGACTTAACACATAATATATTTTGCATGTGGCATGATGCCTTGAATTATGGGCTCTCAATATTTTGTAATGCTCCATGCTTGGATAATTTGATTGAATGTTTAAAATACTACATAAATTTTTGTTTGGTATTATTGAAAAGAAATACTTCACAATCATTGTTAAAATCTGAAAGGTGAATAAATTTGTAAAAAGGAGAAGAGAAGGATATCTCTATTTAGGCAAAATAAATTGAGTTTGTTTTATCCTTCAACTTGCTTAACTTTGGTATATAATGTCTAATTCATACCAAACTCAACTTAAATGCAAATATTCTGAATATGCTCTTATATGTTTGAAATATGTGTTTTCAATCGTAATGATTTAAGATGAGCTACAATGTGGAAGATACATATCTCAAATTATGACTTTGAAAGCCTCTATTGAAAATCTTATGAAATTCAGAATCTGATTTTATATAAAGCTTAAACTTAACTTAAAAATGCTTATATCGTTACATCATTATAACCTTAGTTATATGCTTCAATGATCGTGTCATTTTGAAGAATAACTCAATATGATTTCTAAATGAAAACTTTAACACAAGAAAAACAGAATTAATTTTAACGCCTTGGTTGATTGTCTCGATACGCATCCGAAACATATCTTTTCTTATAGTTAAATGTACTAATATTGGTCTAAATGATGTGTCTTTCAATGATCTTGATTGCAAATAAATATTTTTAACTATATGATTTTATTTTGATATTAAAAATTTATTGGGCTTCATGTATACATTGCTGAAAAACTATGATTAAGAAATTGAGATCTATAACTATATATATATATATTCTTAAAAGAGTGAATGATCTTAAGTCTAGAAATATTTCAGCTCACTCAAATGACTCTTAAAGAAAGAAATGTAAGTGCTTTTGAAAGAATTTGAGCTTCAAATGAATCATTTTCTGATTAATATTTCAGTACATTTTCTCAAAGATTAAGAGAAAGCATAACTTGTTCTTGAAGGATTAGAAAGAGTAATTGCCACAAATTTTGAATAATACTAGATTACTCTACATTCTCGATATCATAGAATTTCAGTCTTATTCACGTTTATCATTAAAATCTAAAATTCAACAATAGAAAGAATGATTAAAGAAGAATGCATCTTTTGAGGGGGAGCTTCAGATATTCAGTATCTTTTTTATGGATTGTTTTTAATGAACCTCCTTATATTGCACGACTTGCTTTAATTATATAATGAGTTTATACCTTGAGATGAGTTCTATAAAGGCTGTCTTATCTCAAACCTTGAGTCTTATGAAAATGAGCTGAAACTTATAGAAAATATATTTTTGAGATTGACAATTTTATTGAACATTATCTTCAAATTCTAAACTCTTAAATGGAATGATCAATAGAGGGAAGAAAGAAAATTTCAGAAGGAGAGGTCTCACGGAACTTAATCGCGTATATCTATAACTAAAGGAGAGAGGAAGAATACAAAATGAAAAATGATCCTAATACTCTCCAATATGTATCATCTGAAATTTAATCTGAAAATCTTTATGATACACCTTGAGGCCGTGTTATTTGGTTAGTATATCTTATGCATAAATCATGAACCAAATTGCAAGTTGAGCTTAAAGAGCCTCTAACTTAATGAAAAAGGGGGAGAATAACGTGTAAAATTTTCTTGAGCATCTTTTAGAAAACCTATTTTGATATTCACTAATGAGTCCTAATTGACTTGATCTTTAGAACTTAAATTGTGTGCCAATTCATATTTTTATGTATCAAATTGTGCTTACTTTCTAAAGAAATAAAAGAAAGTCTTTAAAAGAGCTCTAAGATGTATCAAAAATTGCATGATTTCATATTTTGGTATTTGTGCTCCAATGCTCTTATTATCATAGAAGAACTTTGAAGTCATAGAAGAATTAATGATCCAACATGATGATATGTCTTTCACATATATAAGTTTTGATCTTTTACTCTGAAACTTAATTAAATTGCTCTCAAAATACTTAATAGATTGGGCAAAAGGTCTTAAATGAACAAGCTTTCATACTTATTGAAGAGGTTAGATTTCCACTCATGTCTTGAATTAACCTAAGGAAGATTCCACCTACACTTGATTAGAAAACTATCTGTGGTATCAAATTAGAAAACCTCTTGAATTCACACTCGATGTGTTCTGCTCTGATCTTTGTGCTTAATGTTTCACTATCTTTTGATGTTGTCAAAAAGGGGGAGAAATATCTAAGTATATGCTATATATACTCATAATGCTTATTACTTTGAATTGAATACAAATCAGCTTAAAATTTAAATATGTTAATTGTGTTAAGCTGATTAATCTAAAGCATTATCATGAAGTATGTTTTTACATATATATGTTTTCTACTTCATGCAAACTTAGCTATGTATACTTCTAGAAATCAATATCTTTTATATTGCATATACTCCAAGTTTTGTCATCATCAAAAAGGGGGAGATTGATGACCCATAGATTGATTTTGATGATCACAAAACCTTGAAGTATAGATACTAATGTTTATGTTGCAAGGAGAAAGATATTTATTTGCAAGAAACATAGCAAGTTGGGAGAACACAAGAAGGCCTCCAAAGCTCTCAAGTTGGAAGAAAGCTACAATTTATTGGCCCAAGCTTAAAGTTCAAAGGATTCAAATTGGAGGAGTAAAATCAAAGAAAAAAATTCAAAAGAATAGTCTTCGAGTCGACTCCTGAGGAATTCGAGTCGACTCCAATGTTTACCGGAGTCGACTCCGGGGAAGTATGAGTCGACTCCTAGGAGTCACAGGCAGAAAAGTCAGAGAGCAGTTTTCGGGTCTGAGATTCGAGTCGACTCTAGTGGAACGCGAGTCGACTCCGATGGTTGGTAGGTCGACTCCAAAGAAAGCAAGAGTCGACTCTCAGCGGAACACAAGGAAAAAGTCAGAGCATTTTTGGGACTCTGAGATTCGAGTCGACTCCCGCATTGCACGAGTCGACTCCGAGACTGCGCGACCATCAACAGACAGAAGATCAAGTTACTGCCTCTGAGATTCGAGTCGACTCCCAGACAGCTCGAGTCGACTCCACGTCAAAAGGCAGAAGACCAACTTTCAGAAACTGAGAGCCGAGTCGACTCCGAGGAAGTTCGAGTCGACTCCAAGACTGGATGAGCCAAAAGACAGAGGATCGGGAGTTCGGGCTCTGAGATTCGAGTCGACTCCCAGGACAGTCGAGTCGACTCGAGTGGATCAAATTCAAAATTGGATCCACGGACTTCAGTGGATGAGCCGACTCCGAAATTGCCAAGTCAGCTCCAGAAGTTGGCGAGTCGACTCCAGGTTAAGACGAGTCGACTCCCAGTCAAGGCATGCACTTTAATTCAAATTTGGAACAGTGGCCGAGTCGTCTCCAGTAAAGCACGAGCCGACTCCTGCAACAGGCGAGTCGACTCCTGATCGCGCGAGTCGACTCCGATCCCAACGGTAATATTGTCAGGAGGTGCAGACTGTGTCCAACGGCTCTATTTTTGTCTCTAACGGCTAGATTCTTGTTTCCACGCCATCTAAAGCTATAAAAACAAGAGGAGAGCCAGGAGAGAACTTATGGAAGTGGGAGAGATCATCTAGGAAAGAGATCTCAAAGAGATTACAAAGAAAATCTCCCATAAGCACAAAAGGGCCATCCAAAACGAAATAGAGAGAAGAAGAGCATCCAAGTGAATCCGAAAGCTTCCTCTCCATCCGTGTGCTGCCTCGGGGATCCTCTACTTCATGCCAAATCAGAGGAGGATCAAGTAAAGAAGAAGCCGAGCTCCTCCATCTTCAAAACTCGTTTGAGGGCTTCTCTTTACTCTATTTGTTTATATTGTCATATCTGCTTGTTTAAGAAGCTTTGATTTGTTTTCATTCTTGTTTTAATATCTTGTAACTTGATTCAATCAAGGGATTGAATCAAGGGGTTAAAGGTTTGTTGGTGAGCCAAAGGGAAAACCAACGGGATTAAGGTTTGTTGGTGAGCCAAAGGGAAAACCAACGGGGTTTAGGTTTGTTGGTGAGCCGAGGGTAAAACCAACGTGTAAGGGTTTGATTGTGAGCCCGGGAAAACAATCGGGGTTGGTTCTAGTCGGTGAGCCTGGGAAAACCGACCGAGTTCGTTGTGCGCTCGTAAAACAACAAGTTGGGTTGTGAGCTTGTAAAACAACCGGCTGTAATCGGTAGGATTATAGTGAAATTCCCAAGAGGTCTTGGGGAGTGGATGTAGGTGCTGGGGTGCACCGAACCACTATATGTCCTTTGTGTTTGTAATGCCTCTAGTTATTGTCTAACTAACACACTTACTTACTTAGATAAATTGCTTGCTTAATTCTTATCCGCACATCCTTTAGTTGCAAGCATATTTAATCAAGTTGAAGTCTATACATCAAACCCTTGCTAAGTTTAACTTTCACTACAACTTAGCATAGTTAATCAAAAAGTTTTAGAAGTAGCATAAAAGTTTTAAAAGACCCAATTCACCCCCCCCTCTTGGGTTGTATCTACTGGGCAACATATCCACACGAGGATCTAATCATCTGAGATAGGGTCTTACCGGAGTGCTAGCTCCTTGCAAAGACCTCTCATGACTATCATATAGATTAGAAGATAAAAATCTGCAACATACCTCCTTAAAGAAGAACCCTTTCTTCTTCAACCTTGCTCGCGATGGAGGAAGAGGAAGGAGGAACCTTGCACGTGGATCTTCCTTGCCTTGCTACCGTGGAAGAAGAGGAGGATGAAGACCCCTTGCTGCCGTGGAGAAGGAGGAAGAAAGAAGAGGAGGCGTGGAGAGGAAGAGGAGAGAATTAATTCATAACTTCTCCCTTGCTACCCTTTTATAGATTGGGTTTAGGGCCTCCTAATCTTATTAGGAGTATGGGACTATAACCCACCCTTGGATTAATGCCAAGTGTCCAATCCTTGTGCTCATAGATGCATGACATGTGTCTATTTAATCAATTGATTAATTTTCTAATCATATTAGGATTCCTAATCTCATTAGGAGAATTAATTGATTTGGGAGCATGCATCCTACGACGCCATGTGGACTTTAAAGTCCGCATAGTGTGAACATGACTTAAGTCATATTCATCCTACAACGACATGTGGTCTTTAAAATCCGCACAAACCTTGGTTTAATCAAATTGACCCAATCATGAACCCAAATCAATTTGGGTCGAACCCAATTTGATTTGGCTCATTAAATCAGCCCAATTGCAATCCAATTGCAATCAATTCCACTTAATTCTTCTTCCATTAACTCACTAACACTTAGTGGGTTAATTCAATCACCAATCATATTGATGATTGATTTCTATTATGATTCCAAATCACAATTATGATAGTCTGACTAATTAAATCTCTATGTGTGTGACCCCGTAGGTTCTATTCTGACTGGTAGTGAGAAATATTGAGATCTCCATCTCAATATCACTGAAACTCCTTTCAGTGGACTGAAACGATTTCAGTTCTACTCTTAGGGTTCACTGATCACCAAGTGAATGCCTTCGAGTCTCACAATCCACTAGTGACACCTAGCAGTATGTGGTGGCAACCCAGCAGAATGGAATATCTGAACCTCTTGGTGCAGTTAGCGTATGATACAGTCCCTCTATCATGGATCCCGACGTGACGGAGGTTATGGATATCTCGTCAAACCCCATCGTCTGTCATATGTCAAATTTATACGACTTCCAGTTCGAGATATGGAAAACTCTTTTTCCAAAATACCTGGCCAGAAATTTATCGAACTCAGTCTCATAAATCACATAGGATCACTCCTAATCTATCAAGGTCGATAGATCCCATCTAGATGCAACCCTATTCCAAAATGAACCTACTGCAGCCAATTCGCACTACAAGGACCGAATGACTAGGGCCCAAGTTCACATGCTCGTCAAACTACAGCAACCTCACAGTGAATAGCTGAGGCATCGCAGGTCAAAGGACCAGTCATACAACTGCAGCATAAGTAGTCACTGACGAGTGGATAGACATCCATGTGACTACTATCTTTGGTCACGCTCAGTACCTTGTTCTCTAACAAGTACTTGCATAATCACTCCAGTGTCTCTACACCGTGGACTCGAGACTCGACCATCTGACTAAGTGATTTGTGCACTAATCTCAGCGGATCGATCACCGTCCCTCGTGATGGATCCATCGGTCAGGAGCATTTAGAAATTAATTCCTAATGACACATGCCTCAAATTCTCAACTCCTTGAAATTATATGTCATCATCTATTAATTTTTTGGACGATTCATGGACACATACAAATATGAATGAAAAATAAATTGTCCAATCTTATTTATTAATAAGTGTCAAATTACAAATTTATGCCCCAGATTACAAATATGCGCCAGCCACGTTGGCATTCTAGGCATACTTCTAACAATCTTCCACTTGCACTAAAGCCAATCAGACATATATTTAAGTCCCATTTTTTCAAGATGGACTTCTAATTTCTTCTGACTCAGCTGCTTAGTAAATGGGTCAGCCACGTTATCAGTGGAGTCTACTCTCTGCACCTCTACATATTTCTTTTCGAGGTAGTCGCGAATTAGATGAAATCGCCGCTCTATGTGCTTGGACTTCTGGTGGACCTCGGCTCCTTAGCCATGCTATGGCCCGTTGTTGTCGCAGAAAAGGATTATGGCATCTGATGACATGACTCCTAGCTCTTCGACAAACTTCTTGTACCAAAACTTCCTTCGCAGCATCCGATGCAACAATGTACTCTGCTTCCATGGTAGAATCTGCAATAATCGGTTGCTTGGAACTCTTTCCAATTTACCGATCCTTCCATTGCATAAGAATACATATCCTGAATGTAGACTTCTATCATCAGAGGTCAGTCATGAAGTCTGAATCAGTATATCCTTCTACCCTTTAACTCTGTGCCTCCCCCAAAGACCAAAAACAGATCCTTAGTCCTTCTTAAGTAGATTAAGGATATTTTTCACAGCTATCCAGTGCTCCTCATCCTGGATTTGACTGATATCTGCTCGTGACACTCACAGCATGTGCTATATCAGGTCGAGTACATAGCATGGCATACATGAGGCTCCCTATTGCCAATGCATAAGGGATCCTACTCATGCGCTGAGTCTCTTCAGATGTTTTGGGGCACATCTTTTTGGAGAGATTTATCCCATGCCTTAGGGGTAACATCCCTCTTAGAGTTTTTCATGCTGAACCTCTTCAGCACTTTCTCTATGTACATTTTCTGTGATAGGCCAAGCATCCTCTTAGATCTATCTCTATAGACCTTAATCCCCAAAATATAAGATGCTTCACCTAGTTCTTTCATGGAGAACTTCTTAGACAATCATAACTTGACCGATGTGAGCATGGGAATATCACTCCCAATTAGGAGTATATCATTCATGTACAATCAAGGAATACTGTAGCCCTCCCACTGACCTTTTTGTACACACATGGTTCCTCTTCGTTCTTGATGAAATCAAACGATTTGATCACATCATCGAAACGAGTGTTCCAACTCCGAGATGCTTGCTTTAGTCCATAAATGGATCTTTGCAGCTTGCAGACCTTATGATCACCATCACTGAAAGTGAAACCCTGAGGCTGTTCCATATAGATATCTTTCTCAAGATATCCATTAAGAAAAGCAGTTTTCACATCCACCTGCCATAACTCATAATCATGATAAGCTGCAATGGCAAGCAACATTCGAATGGACTTCAGCATGACTACCGGTGAAAAGGTATCTTGATAGTCAATGCATTCGCGCTGATTATAACCTTTTGCCACCAACCTTGCCTTATAGGTCTCTACCTTGCCATCCGAACCCATTTTTCTTTTGTAGATCCATTTACACCCAATAGGTACTATACCTTTAGGCAGATCTACTAAGGTCCATACTTGGTTAGAATGCATGGAGTCTATTTCTGACTTCATCGCATCCATCCATTTTTCGGAGTCGATGTCTAACATCGCTTCGTTGTAGGTCTTGGGATCATTACTATGATCTCTTTCTCCCATGAGGAACTCTTCCTCTATTTTCTCTGTAAGCATACCTAAGTATCTTTCAGGAGGATGGGAGATCCTACTGGATCTACAAAGTAGACGAGGTTCTTTATGTATTGGCTCAATGTGAATAGGTTCACTAGGCTCAATTGCTCGTTGCTTTTCAGAGACTTTCTCTTCGAGCTCAATTTTTCTTCCACTGCCTCTATCAAGGATAAATTGTTTTTCCAAGAAGATGGCATGTCGGCTCACAAACACTTTGTGATCTTCTGGGATGTAAAAATTGTATCCTAACGTCTCTTTAGGATATCCAATGAAACGAGCACCAATTGTCCTAGACTCTAACTTGTCCGCCTGTTGTTGCTTGACTTGGGCTGGACATCCCCAAATCTTGAGATAACCAAGACTTGATTTCTTACCATGCCATATCTCATACGGTGTGGTAGGAACAGACTTAGAGGGAACTCTATTCAATATATAGATAGCTGTAAGTAGGGCATCTCTCCACAAGAATAAGGATAAGTTAGTGAAGCTCATTATGGACCTGACCATATCCAATAGGGTACGATTCCTCATTTCTGACACTCCGTTGAGTTGAGGTGTTCCAGAAGGTGTCCATTGTGAAACTATACCATTTTGTTTGAGATAATCGTGAAACTCTCCACTAAGGCATTCTCCTCCTCGATCTGATCGAAGAACCTTAATGAGTTTTTCTGTCTGTTTTTCTACTTCAAATCTGAATTCTTTGAACCTTTCAAATGCTTCAGATTTATGTCTCATAAGATAGACATAACCATACCGTGAGAAATCATCGGTAAAAGTAATAAAGTAGAAAAATTGACCCCTAGCCTGCACATCGAATGGGCCACACACATCAGTGTGTACTAGGGTAAGTATTTCAGTGGACCTCTCCCCGTGTCCTACAAAGGGTATTTTGGCCATTTTTCCTTGAAGGTAGGATTCACAAATCGGATATGACTCAGAAGTCAATGAACTCAAAAGCTCATGTTTCTCCAATTTGTTAATTCTGTCTTCTCCTATATGACCAAGTCTGAGGTGCCATAAATACTTTCGATTTATCTCGTCTCTTGATCTTTTTGATCCTATGGTACTCACTGTATGCTCAGATACGTTCACAGATACATCCATATGTAAGTGATAGAGACCGTCAATCATAAAACCACGTCCAAATAGTTTATTTCGTAAATAAATAGAAACGTAGTCTTTATTGAAATTGAATTCATAATGTTCATGTGCTAGACAAGATACAGAAATCAGATTTCTGCTAGCACTAGGTACAAAATAACAATCTCTAAGTATCAACTAAATCCTGACGGTAAATGCAAAGGGAATATGCCCACAGCAACAATAGCAACTCTTGCTCCATTGCCAACCCTTAGGGTTACCGCACCTTTCGTAAGCCTTCTACTTTTCTTTAAACCTTGCATGGTAGTGCACAAGTGAACACTAGAACCAGAGTGTATAACCCAACTGGAAATAGAAGAAACCGTTAAATTAGTTTCAATAATGAGCATATTAGACATACCTTCAGAAGGCGTGTCACCCTTCTTGCTCTTCATGTTTCCCATGTAGATAGGACAGTTCTTCTTCCAATGGCCGTCTTCATTGCAATGGAAACATTTTCCTTTGGGTTCGGCCTTCTTCTTAGGAACTTCCTTCTTCGGCTTTTTTTCGGTCTTCTGCTTCTTCGTAGGCTTCTTCTTCTTTCCAGTAGACTTTCTCTTGAAAGTAGAAGCTAGCTCAGCAGCGAGAACTATGTCTCTTGAACCTTTCAAGGCTCTCTCAGTTGTCACCAACATATTCAACAATTCTAGTTTGGTGCATTCAATTTTATTCATATGGTAGTTTACAATAAACTGCCCATATGAAGATGGCAACGATTGTAGGATCAAATCCGTTTGCAAATCCTTGTGCATGGTCATGCCAAGCTTCTCAAGCTCCTCAGGATCCTTGATCATGGTCAAACCATGTTCATGGACGGACTGCCCATCATGCATCTTGGCTTTGAAGAGCTGCTTGGACACTTCAAACCTTGCTGCGCGACTCTGTTCACCATACAACTCTTGTAGGTGATCAAGTATGTCCTTAGCAGTCTTCATGCTCTCATGCTGGCATTGCAATTCGTTGGACATGGATGCCAAAATATAGCACCTAACCTTATTGTCGTCATCCAACCATTTTGCATGCGTCTCACGCTGCTCATTGGTTGCATGGGTTGGTAACACCGGGAGTTCATGGTCAAGAACATAAGCTATCTTTTTGCAACTCAAGACAATCTTCAAGTTGCGGAGCCAATCTTTATAGTTTGGTCCGGTCAACCTATTGTTATCTAGAATTCGAACTATCGAGTTGGAAGCCATTGATATCTGCAGAGAGTAAAGATTCTAAATAGAAATTTGTATTTGACACTAATTTGATTTAGGAACTTTTAAAACAAAATTGGATCAAATCCTCCCACTATTTCTCGGATCTCTCACACTCCCCTGGTAAAGATACGGAAACCTGCAACTTAGGGTTTCGAGTGGGGTGCTGCGGTCTCACCAATCTACATGTGACCTCACCTAATAGTTATTGGAGACACATAGACGATGAGTGTACAACTCTTGTACAATGCTTCGTAAGCATATTGAGCTAACCTGGTCTCCAAGTCATAAGGACCTCACCTAACAGTTATTGGACCCGTTCCTTGGTTAAGTCAGACCCACCGTATATCCCACGAAAATAAAGCTGTGATTGGGTCCTCACCTAACAGTTATTGGAGCCCAACCCCACCTTTACCCCACAACATCTCATGTTAATAGAGAGGTCCAATCCCCCGATGCAACTAGCCCACTGTATCCAGCCGAGACTAATCAACGCCGGAAAGATCTTTAGCAACTCTACTACGGTGGAAGACCAATCGACTTAATATTGGGTAATCAGATCTTAGTGATTCCAACTTTGAGCTTTCCATAGGAGGTAATCGATCAATTGGCCAGGTAAGCAGGTGGGAGGCTCTCCTTACTCAGAGAGTAAGGTCCTAATTAAGTAACCACCTTTGAGCTTGCCTAGACACCAATTAGATCAATTAATCAAATATGGCTAGCTCAATGTATCGTTCACTCTCGATTGATTTAGGAAGATTTTAGGTCTCTGGGGATTTACATCTAATGTAACCATCTATCCCATACCATATGTCATTCGATTTACATCTTATGCAAATGTCACATTGGTTCAGGTTTACATCCTATGTAATTATGAAACCCTTTCATATATTATGTGATTACATCTTATATAAATGACATAATTGTTTCAGTTTACATCTTATGTAAATATCCTATTATTTAAGGATTTTATTTACATCTCATACAAATAAATTTTTGTTTAACTAATACATACATCTCATGCATACATTATTTTAAACATAACCTTAAACAAGTATGAACATTATGATTACCATATGCATCTCATGTATATTTTCAGATCTGAAATTTTAAACCTATTATGCTATTCTCTGGATTTCAGATCATGCATTACTTGATTTAAAACATTGTAATCTAATTGCAATTCTAAAAATAATTTGCAAGATCATAGCAAATAAAAATCTGCATGCTGAAAATTTCAGCACGCAGAAAATCCAGCAAGCATAATTTCTTTAAAAATTAGATTAAAAATGTGGTAATCAATCCTTAGGTCCTAATCATGCTTCCTAGAATAATGGCTCTGATACCACTGCTGAGTTACGCCCCGTTAGATGCGACGTTCGCAGCGAAATTCGAACGGGACGTCGTTCATCACATGAACGCGCCTCAGATCGTAGAATTCAAAAAATTTTCTGGATCCAAATCCAGAAGTTTTTTGAATTCATTAGGGAGGAGAGATTAAGATCTGAGGATGGTTGATTAAGATTCATAAAACTGAAACTAAAATCAGAAGAAATTAATTTGAAGATCTCATCTTCTAAAATTCTGCAGGTGAAGAACACCACAGCCTGATGATCTATCTAGGTTCCTGTTTGAGCTACACAATTGTCCGGCCTCTACAGGTATCCACACGAGGATCTAATCATCTGGGATAGGGTCTTACCGGAGTGCTAGCTCCTTGCAAAGACCTCTCATGACTATCATATAGATTAGAAGATAAAAATCTGCAACATACCTCCTTAAAGAAGAACCCTTTCTTCTTCAACCTTGCTCGTGATGGAGGAAGAGGAAGGAGGAACCTTGCACGTGGATCTTCCTTGCCTTGCTACCGTGGAAGAAGAGGAGGATGAAGACCCCTTGCTGCCGTGGAGAAGGAGGAAGAAAGAAGAGGAGACGTGGAGAGGAAGAGGAGAGAATTCATTCATAACTTCTCCCTTGCTACCCTTTTATAGATTGGGTTTAGGGCTCCTCCTAATCTTATTAGGAGTATGGGACTATAACCCACCCTTGGATTAATGCCAAGTGTCCAATCCTTGTGCTCATAGATGCATGACATGTATCTATTTAATCAATTGATTAATTTTCTAATCATATTAGGATTCCTAATCTCATTAGGAGAATTAATTGATTTGGGAGCATGCATCCTACGACGCCACGTGGACTTTAAAGTCCGCATAGTGTGAACATGACTTAGGTCATATTCATCCTACAACGACATGTGGTCTTTAAAATCTGCACAAACCTTGGTTTAATCAAATTGACCCAATCATGAACCCAAATCATTTTGGGTCGAACCCAATTTGATTTGGCTCATTAAATCAGCCCAATTGCAATCCAATTACAATCCAATTGCAATCAATTCCACTTAATTCTTCTTTCATTAACGCACTAACACTTAGGTTAATTCAATCACCAATCATATTGATGATTGATTTTTATTATGATTCTAAATCACAATTATGATAGTCTGACTAATTAAATCCTCTGTGTGTGTGATCTCGTAGGTTCTATTCTGACTGGTAGTGAGAAATATTGAGATCTCCATCTCAATATTATTGAAACTTTTTTCAGTGGACTGAAACGATTTCAGTTCTACTCTTAGGGTTCACTGATCACCAAGTGAATGCCTTCGAGTCTCACAATCCACTAGTGACACCTAGCAGTATGTGGTGGCAACCCAGCATAATGAAATATCTGAACCTCTTGGTGCAGTTAGCGTATGATACAGTCCCTCTATCATGGATCCCGACGTGACGGAGGTTATGGATATCTCGTCAAACCCCATCGTCTATCATATGTCAAATTTATATGACTTCCAGTTCGAGATATGGAAAACTCTTTTTCCAAAATACCTGGCCAGGAATTTATCGAACTCAGTCTCATAAATCACATAGGATCACTCCTAATCTATCAAGGTCGATAGATCCCATCTAGATGTAACCCTATTCCAAAATGAACTTATTGCAGCCAATTCGCACTACAAGGATCCGAATGACTAGGGCCCAAGTTCACATGCTCGTCAAACTACAGCAACCTCACAGTGAATAGCTGAGGCATCCATGCAGGTCAAAGGACCAGTCATACAACTGCAGCATAAGTAGTCACTGACGAGTGGATAGACATCTATGTGACTACTATCTTTGGCCACGCTCAGTACCTTGTTCTCTAACAAGTACTTGCATAATCACTCCAGTGTCTCTACACCGTGGACTCGAGACTCGTCCATCTGACTAAGTGATTTGTGCACTAATCTCAACGGATCGATCACCGTCCCTTGTGATGGATCCATTGATCAGGAGCATTTAGAAATTAATCCCAAATGACACATGCCTCAAATTCTCAACTCCTTGAAATTATGTGTCATCATCTATTAATTTTTTGGACGATTCATGGACACATACAAACATGAATGGAAATAAATTGCCCAATCGTATTTATCAATAAGTGTCAAATTACAAATTTATGCCCTAGATTACAAATATGCGTCAGCCACGTTGGCTTCTTGGGCATACTTCTAACAAATCAAGGGGTTAAAGGTTGTTGGTGAGCCAGTGAAAACCAATGTTGTAGGTTGTAGTTGGAATCCGGGGAAAACCAACTGAGTTTGTTGTGATCTCGTGAAAACAACAAGTTAGGCTGTGAGCTTGCAAACAACCAGCTGTAATCTGAGGGATTATAGTAAAATTTCCAAGAGATCTTGGGAAGTGGATGTTGGTGCTGGGGTGCACCGAACCACTGTACATCTTTGCATTTGTGATGCCTTATCTCTTGTGCTTCATGCCTTACATTCATACTTGATTGTGCAGTATCTCTAACTTTGTTTCCCACTGCTTTACTTGTAATTACCTAGAGCTTAAGTAAGATAACATCTTATCATTCCGCTGCATTCAATTCAAAGTTAATTAGGGAACAATTTTTTTAGAAAACCCAATTCACCCCTCCTCTCTTGGGTTGTCACCTTGGGAAACAAGTGCTATCAGAGCAGGTGCTCTTCTATTATTTATAGTCTTAACTGACTAGAGCCAAAGATTATGACAACCCCACATAACATATTGTTGCTGGGGGTCCAAACCAAGAACGATTGGCACAGCGGTGTGAACGGGGTTCCCTTGGAATTACTTCGGTTGCGCTCTGCCTTCCGCCGGGAAACCTGCAAGCAAGCCTCGCACCACCACCGGGGTAGTGGGGGCCCTCCGACGATCAAGTTAGGGGAGATCGAAGGAGAAGAAGAGGTAGCAGGTAAGATGATACTCTGGAAAATCTTGCTTACCCTCCCCCTTCTCCCCCAGCCGCATATATATCAGGCTGGGGGGTTTTTCGGGGGATTGGTCATCGTGTGGCGCGATGGGGTTGCCACTGACATGGTCGTTATAGGGCGTCGTGGGGCAGCGCTGGGTACGGCTATGGCAGGGTGTAGTGGAGCTCCGCTTTGTACGGCTGTTACAGGGGATCGTGGAACAGCGCCGGATACGGCCGTTGCAGGGAGTAGTGGAGCAGGGGGCCGCGGCGTGCCTCAGGGGAACAGTCTGTTGTTGTCTGAGATTGCCGACTCGGGTCGGATCGCTGGATCAAGGGGCAGCCGACTCGGGGTCGGGCTGCGGAGCCGACTCGGGGTCGGATCGCTGGATCAAGGGGCAGCCGACTCGGGGGTCGGGCTGCGGAGCCGAAGATATCCGACCCGAGGTCGGATTGCTGGATCAAGGGGCAGCCGACTCGGGGTCGGGCTGCGGAGCCCGAAGATATCCGACCCGAGGCCGGATTGCTGGGTCAAGGGGCAGCCGACTCGGGGTCGGGCTGCGGAGCCGAAGATATCCGACCCGAGGTCGGATTGCTGGGTCAAGGGGCAGCCGTAGTCTTCCTGGGCGCGCGTGCCGGTCACGTGGGGCATGGTGGCTAAGTTCCCCCGTAACAGTAGCCCCCACTTTCGAGCCTGGAACCAGGAGGGGAACGGGTGAAGGGAGTGGCGCTTCGAGATTGCCGCCATCCCTCGGAAAGGCGCGCGCGCTCCGAGCTCCCCGCCTTCTTTATGGTGTATGGGGGTTGTGTTGGGAACCCGCCCATGCCGCTGATATTTCAAAAATTTTCAGATGGCAGCGGAATCGGCATGCACGGGTTCGACGTTCATCGCATGAACGCTTGTTTCGAGACCTTTCGTAATTAGGTAAGAATTAAAACTTTTAAAACTATTAGGAAGATCAAATCTTCACCTTGCGCGGGTAGATGATCACCGCAAATCTGAATTCGTGGTTTTGGAAGAGGGTTCGCTTGAAGCCGTTCAAACGTCCGGCCTCTACGGGTATCCACACGAAGCAGGATCCGATCCAAGCTCTCTATCTCACCGGGGTGCTAGCTCCCTTGCAAAGATAGCTTTGATGGCTGATGTCCTTCCTCTCAATCAACTCTTGATTGTGCTTAGAAGGAGGAAGAAGAAGGATGAAGAATAGGAAGAAGATGATCCTCTACGCAGCCTTCTCTTGTTCCTTGCGTTGGATGAAGGAAGGGAAGGGAAGGAGGCCGCCAACACTTGGAGATCTTTTCCCTTGCTTTCGGCTGCAACTAAAGAGGAGGAGAGGGGGCTTCCACGGCTTGAAGAGGAGGAGAAGACTCATCTAGGGCGCCGGCCCTAGTGCCTCTCTTATAGCCATCAAGGGCTCCTCCAAAGTAGGAGCCCTAGATGATTTTCCAAAAAGGGAAGGGGGGCGCCGGCCCCTCTCTTCATGCCGCACACAAGGAGAGGAGGAGGGGCGTGATCCCTCCTTCTTGTGTTGCCCTAATCCTCTTCCAAAGAGGATTGGGTGCCTCTCTTATGGTTAAGTCCTAATCTAATTAGGATTGACCATATTGGGTTCAATCTACGCTAGTCCTAATCCAATTAGGACTTGAATGAACCATGACTCAATTGAACTCTTCAATCCTAATCCAATTAGGAGTCATGTTGATTCATTAGATTATTAATTAATTTAGACTTAAGAAATCCTAATCCAATTAGGATTTGTTTAATTTTAGTCCTAATCCAATTAGGACTCCATTTGAATCCGAAGTCCTAATCCAATTAGGATTTCTAGGAATCCTACTCCAAGTAGGAATCCAATTCAAAATTCCTAATCTCATTAGGATTGTAGGAATCCTATTCCAAATAGGAATCCCAGTCCTACTCCAACTAGGATTCCCAGTCCTAATCCAATTAAGACTCTAGGAATCCTATCCGAAGTAGGATTTGTGTTTAAGTCCAATTAATTAATTCCCTTTGTTCCTCTTCAACTTCTTATCAATCAAATTGATTTCTTGTGATTCCTAATCACGATTTCAACCATCGGATCGGTCAATACTTCTAGTGTGTGTGACCCCATAGGTTCTATTCTGACTGGTAGTGAGATATATTGTGATCTCTATCACTATATCATTGAAAACTCCTTTCAATGGGTTGGAACGATTCCAACTCAACTCATTAGGGTTTATCGATCATCAAGATAATCCCTATGAGTCCCACCATCCACCAGTGACACCTAGCAGCATGTAGTGGCTACCCAGCAGAATGGAATGATGAACCTCTAGGTGCAGTTAACGTGTGATACAGTCCTACTATCGTGGATCCCTACAGGACGGAGGTCATGGACAACTCGTCAAACCCCATCGTCTGTCATATGTCAAGATTTATTCGACTTGAGTTCGATAGTGGAAAACTCTTTCTCCACTTTACTGCCCTGGCCAAGGTCTTAGAACTCAGTCTAACAAATCACATAGGATCACTCCTCTTCTATCAAGGTCGATAGATTCCTTGTAGGTGCATACCCTACTCCTACAGTGAACCTACTGCAGCCAATCTACACTGCATGGACCCATATGGCTAGAGACCATGTATGTGTGCAGTCAAACTACAATAACCTCACTGTGAGTAGCCGAAGCACCGCAGGTCAAAGGACCAGTCACACTACTGCAACATCAAGTAAGTCACTGACGAGTGGATAGACATCCAAGTGACTTCTTGTCTTGGTCACGCTCAGTACCCTTGTTCTCTAACAAGCACCTGCACTATCACTTCAGTGTCCCTACACTGTGGACTCAAGTCTCGTCCATCCAGAAGGAAAGTGATCTGTGCACTGATCGGATCGATCACCGTCTTCGTGATGATCCATTGATCAGGAGCATTTAGAAATTAATCACCAATGATACATGGCTTAAATTCTCAACTCTTGAGAATATGTATCATCATCTTATTAATTTCTTGGACGATTCATAGACACATAAACAATATGAATGAAAAGATGCCTTTTATTTATTCAATAATAAATAGTCAAGTACAAAATTTTGTCCCTAGAATCAACAATGTGTCAGCCAAATTGGCTTCTAGGGCATACATCTAACAATCTCCCACTTGCACTAAAGCCAATTGGTCATATATCTTAGGCCCATCTTCTCAAGGTGGGCTTCAGTCTTTTGCTGACTTAGCTGCTTAGTGAACGGGTCTGCCACGTTATCCGCGGAGTCTACTCTCTGCACCTCTACATCATAGTCACGTATGAAATGGAAGCGCCGCTCTATGTGCTTGGACTTCTGATGAGACCATGGCTCCATAGCTAGTGCTATGGTGCCAATGTTATCGCAGTAAAGTGTTATGGCATCTAATGACATTACACCTAACTCTGCAATTAACTTTTAATCAGAAGGTTTCCACTGCACCCTTAGATACGGCTTAACATTCAGCTTCTAAGGTAGAATCTATAATGATCGGTTGTTTGGAACTCTTCCAATTTACTGAACCACAATTGCACATATTCTGATGTAGACTTTCTATCATCAATATGTGTGCATCCTTCTACCTTCAACTCTGATCTTCTCCCAAAGACCAAGAACATGTCCTTAGTTCTTCTCAAGTACTTAAGACTGTTCTTCACAGCTATCCAGTGCTTCTTGCCTGGATCCGACTGATATCTGCTTGTGACACTCACAGCAAGAGCTATATCAGGTTGTGCACACAGCATGGCATACATGAGGCTTCCTATTGCCCGATGCATAGGAAATCTTGCTCATGTGTTGAATCTCTTCAGATGTGTTGGGGCACATCTTCTTGGAGAGATGAATTCCATGTCTTAGGGGTAAGAGACCCCTCTTGGAGTTTTCCATGCTGAACCTCTTCAGCACCTCCTTTATGTACATCTTCTGTGAAAGGCCAAGCATCCTTTTAGATCTATCTCTATAGACCTTTATTCCCAAAATATAGGATGCTTCCCCAAGGTCTTTCATGGAGAATTCTTTTGACAACCAGACCTTGACCGAGGTTAACATGGGAATATCATTCCCAATCAGGAGAATGTCATCTACGTACAGTACGAGAAAAATGACAGCACTCCCACTAACCTTTTTATAAACACATGGTTCCTCTTCGTTTTTGATGAAATCAAACGTTTTGATTGCATCATCGAAACGAGTGTTCCAACTCCGAGAGGCTTGCTTTAGTCCATAGATGAACCTTTGCAGCTTGCAGACCTTGTGATCTCCATCACTGGAAGTGAAACCCAAAGGCTGTTCCATATAGATATCAAGATATCCATTCAGGAAAGCAGTTTTCACATCCATCTGCCAGATTTCATGGTCATGAAATGCTGCAATGGCAAGCAATGTCCGGATGGATTTTAGCATGGCTACAGGTGAAAAGGTCTCCTGATAGTCAATACCTTCGCGCTGACTATACCCTTTCGCCACAAGCCTTGCCTTATAGGTCTCTA
The DNA here is from genome assembly GCF_009389715.1 of Phoenix dactylifera. Classification (NCBI taxonomy): domain Eukaryota; kingdom Viridiplantae; phylum Streptophyta; class Magnoliopsida; order Arecales; family Arecaceae; genus Phoenix; species Phoenix dactylifera. The sequence goes on from NW_024068221.1 coordinate 153,468, forward strand.
CCTCTCCATCCGAACCTATTTTCCTTTTGTAGATCCATTTGCATCCAATAGGTACAATACCTTCTGGTGGATCTACTAAGGTCCAGACTTGGTTGGAATGCATGGAGTCTATCTCTGACTTCATAGCTTTCAGCCATTTCTCGGAATCGATATCAGATATCGCCTCGTTGTAGGTTTTGGGATCCTGTATGTGATCCCTATCTCCCACTAGGAACATTTCCTTGGTATCCTCTTCTAGTATACCTAAGTATCTATCGGGAGGATGGGAGACCCTACTAGATCTACGAGGTGGTCGAGGGACATTGTGTACTGGCTCTGTATGAATGGGTTCAATAGGATCCATGACTCGTTGCTTTTCAGAGACTTTCTCTTCAAGCTCAATTTTCCTCCCACTGCCTCTATCAAGGATAAACTGATTTTCCAAGAAGATGGCATGACGGCTCACAAACACATTGTGATCCTCTGAGACGTAAAAATTGTATCCTAATGACTCTTTAGGATATCCTATAAAACGAGCACTTATGGTCCTAGCCTCTAACTTGTCCGCCTGTAGTCGCTTGACGTGGGCCGGACACCCCCAAATCTTGAGATGACCCAGACTTGGTTTCTTACCATGCCATATCTCATACGGTGTGGTAGGAACGGATTTAGAGGGAACTCTATTCAATAAATAAATCGCTGTGAGTAAGGCATCTCCCCAAAGGAACATAGGTAAATCAGTGAAGCTCATCATGGACCTGACCATATCCAATAGGGTCCGATTCCTCCTCTCTGACACCCCGTTGAGTTGAGGTGTACCCGGAGGTGTCCATTGTGAGACTATGCCGTTTTCTTTGAGATAGTCCCGGAATTCCCCACTAAGGTATTCTCCTCCTCGATCTGATCGAAGAGCCTTAAGAGATTTTCCAGTTTGTTTTTCTACTTCATTCTTGAACTCTTTGAACTTTTCAAAGGATTCAGACTTGTGTCTCATAAGATACACATACCCATACCGTAAATAATCATCGGTAAAGGTAATGAAGTATGAATAACGTCCCCTGGCTAGCACATCGAATGGGCCACATACATCTGTATGTACTAGGGTAAGTATTTCGGTGGTCCTCTCCCCATGTCCTACAAAGGGCAGTCTAGCCATCTTTCCTTGAAGACAGGACTCGCAAACTGGATATGACTCGGAAGTCAATGAGCCTAAGAGCCCATCTTTATCCATTTTGTTCATCCTATCTTCTCCAATATGGCCAAGTTTGAGGTGCCACAAATATCTTTGGTTTATCTCATCTCTGGATCTTTTGGATCCTTTGGCACTCACATCTTGCTCGGTAACATTCACAGATACATCCATATGTAAATGATAGAGACTGTCAATCATGAAACCACGTGCGACTATTTTATTTCTCAAATAAATAGAACGGCAGTCTTTGTCAAATGTAAAAATATGACCTTCCTGTGCTAGACATGAAACAGAAATCAAATTTCTGCTAGCAACAGGTACATAATAGCAGTCTCTAAGTATTAAACTAAATCCAGACGGTAGTCGCAGATGGTAGGTGCCCACAGCCACAGCAGCAACTTTTGCCCCGTTGCCAACCCTAAGGGTTACCGCACCTTCCGCCAGCCTTCTACTTTCCTTTAGACCCTGCATGGTAGTGCACAGATGAGCACTAGAACCAGAATCTATAACCCAACTAGAAGTAGAAGAAAACCGTTAGATTAGTTTCAATTATGAGCAAGTCTATACCTTCTGAAGGTGTGTCACCTTTCTTGTTCTTCAGGCTCTCGAGGTATGAAGGACAGTTTCTCTTCCAGTGGCCTTCGACATTGCAGTGGAAACATTTTCCTTTGTCGTTAGCATTTTTCTTTTGAACTTCCTTCTTTGGCTTCTTGTCTTTCTTCTGCTTCTTAGCAGGCTTCTTTTTCTTCCAAGTAGATTTTCTCTTGGAACCAGAAGTCAACTCAGCAGCGAGGACATTGCCCCTTGAACCTTTCAAGGCTCCCTCAGCAGTTACCAACATGTTGATTAGTTCAGTCTTAGTGCATTCAATCTTATTCATGTGGTAGTTTACTATAAACTGACCAAATGAATCAGGAAGTGACTGTAGGATCAAATCCACTTGCAATTCCTTGTGCATGTCCATACCGAGCTTCTCAAGCTCCTCTAGGTCCTTGATCATGGTCAGACCGTGATCATGGACAGACTGCCCTTCGCGCATCTTCGCTTTGAAAAGCCTCTTGGACACTTCAAAACGAGCTGTGCGACTTTGCTCACCATACAACTCTTGCAGGTGTGCTAGTATTGTTAGAAACCCGATCATGCCGCTGAAATTTAAAAAAATTCAGATGCAGCGGAAGAGGCATGCGCGGGATCAACCGTTCATCGCATGAACGTTGTTTAAAACCGTTCGTAGATAGATAAGGATTAAAAATTTTTTTAAAACATTAGAAGATCAGATCTTCACCTTGTGCGGGTAGATGATCACCGCAAACTGGAGTTCGTTTTAGGATGAAGGTTCGCTTGAAGCCGTTCAAGTGCCCGGCCTCTACAGGTATCCATACGAAGCAGAGGACCATCCAAACGCTCCAATCTCCCCGGGGTGCTAGCTCCCTTGCAGAGATATGTTTTGATGGATAAAATTCTTTCTCCTTGCAGCAAACAACACCTTGATTGCTCTCTCTAGAGGAAGAAGAATAGGAGAAAGAAGGATCAAAAAAGCACACTTGCTGCCTCCCTTTTCTTTGGTGGAGAAGGATGATTGAAAGAAGCCAACACCACTCCTTTATTTTATTTCCCTTGCGGCTGAAAAACAAGGAGGGAGAGAGGTTCTTTGCGGCTGAGAAACAAGGAGGGAGTTAATGCTCCTTTACGGCTAGGAGAGGAGGTTAATGCACTTAGGGCGTACCCTCTTTCCCTCCTTTTAAAATGTCGTGTGATGCTCTTGTTTGGAAAGGGGTGGGGCCCTCTTTTTCTCACGCCAAGAATCAAGGGAGGGCGTACGCCCCTCCCTCTTTTCCCTCCCTCTTTTTCCCTCTTTTCTCATGCCCCCACTTAATCATATTAAGTGGGGGGATGTAGCCACATGGATGGAAACCTACTTCCTTTCCAAAAAGGATTAGGTGAACCCAATCTATCTTTTATTCAAAATTCCAATCTAATTAGGATTTAAGTGAACCATAACTCAATTGAACACTTCAATCCTAATCCAATTAGGAGTCATGTTAATTAGCTTAAAATTAATTAGGACTTAAAAAATCTTAATCTAATTAGGATTTATTTAATTTTAGTCCTAATCCAATTAGGACTCTAATTTGAATCCGAAGTTCTAAATCCGATTAGGACTCTAGGAATCCTACTCCCAAATAGGAATCTAATTTTTAATTCAAAACTCCTAATCTAATTAGGATTGTAGGAATCCTACTCCAAGTAGAAATTCCCAGTCCTACTCCAATTAGGATTCCCAGTCCCAATCCAATTAGGACTCTAGGAATCCTACTCGAAGTAGGATTTGTGTTTGAGTCCAATTAATTAATTCCATCGTTCCTTCTTCAACTGAATATCAATCGAATTGATTACTTGTGATTCCTAATCACGATTCAACCATCGGATCGGTCAATACTTCTAGTATGTGTGACCCCATAGGTTCTATTCTGACTGGTAGTGAGATATATTATGATCTCTATCATAATATCATTGAAAACTCCTTTCAATGGATTGGAACGATTCCAACTCTACTCATTAGGATTTATCGATCATCGAGATAATCCCTGTGAGTTCACCATCCAACCAGTGACACCTAGCAGCATGTAGTGGCTACCCAGTAGAATAGAATGATGAACCTCTAGGTGCAGTTATCATATGATACAGTCCTACTATCGTGGGATCCCTACATGGACGAAAGGTCATGGATAACTCGTCAAAACCCCTTCGTCTGTCATATGTTCAAGATTATTTTGACTCGAGTTCGATAGTGAAAAACTCTTTCTCCACTTTATATTACTGCCTGGCCAAGGTCTTAGAAAACTCAGTCTAACAAATCACATAGGATCTCTCCTTATTATCAAGGTCGATAGATTTCTTGTAGGTGCATACCCTACTCCTACAGTGAACCTACTGCAGCCCAATCTACACTGCATGGACCCATATGGCTAGAGACCATGTATGTGTGCAGTCAAACTACAATAACCTCACTGTGAGTAGCCGAAGCACCGCAGGTCAAAGGACCAGTCATACTACTGCAACATCAAGCAAGTCACTGATGAGTGGATAGACATCCAAGTGACTTCTTGTCTTGGTCACGCTCCAGTACCCTTGTTCTCTAACAAGCACCTGCACTATCACTTCAGTGTCCCTACACTGTGGACTCAAGTCTCGTCCATCCAGAAGGAAGTGATCTGTGCACTGATCGGATCAATCACCGTCCTCGTGATGATCCATTGATCAGGAGCATTTAGAAATTAATAACCAATGATACATGGCTCAAATTCTCAACTCTTGAGAATATGCATCATCATCTTATTAATTTCTTGGACGATTCATAGACACATAAATAATATGAATGAAAGATGCCTTTTATTTATTCAATAATAAATAGTTAAGTACAAAATTATGTCCCTAGAATTAACAATGTGTTAGCCAGATTGGCTTCTAGGGCATACATCTAATAATCTCCCACTTGCACTAAAGCCAATCAGTCATATATCTAAGCCCCATCTTCTCAAGGTGGGCTTCAGACTTTTGCTGACTTAGCTGCTTAGTGAACGGGTCTGCCACGTTATCCGCGGAGTCTACTCTCTGCACCTCTACATATTTCTTCTTAACATAGTCGCATATGAGGTGGAAGCGTCGCTCTATGTGCTTGGACTTCTGATGAGACCTTGGCTCCATAGCTAGTGCTATGGTGCCAATGTTATCGCAGTAAAGTGTTATGGCATCTAATGACATTACACCTAACTCTGCAATGAACTTTTAACCAAAAGGTTTCCACTGCACCTTAGATACGGCTTAACATTCAGCTTCTAAGGTAGAATCTATTTGATCGGTTGTTTGGAACTCTTCCAATTTACTGAACCACCATTGCACATATTCTGATGTAGACTTTCTATCATCAATATGTGTGCAACCTTCTACCTTCAACTCTGATCTTCTTTCAAAGACCAAGAATATGTCCTTAGTTCTTCTCAAGTACTTAAGACTGTTCTTCACAGCTATCCAATGCTTTTTGCCTGGATCTGATTGACATATGCTCGTGACATTCACAGCATGTACTATATCAAGTCATGTACATAGCATCGCATACATGAGGCTCCCTATTGCTGATGCATAGGGTATTTTGCTCATGCGTTGAATCTCTTCAGATGTGTTGGGGCATATCTTCTTGGAGAGATTAATTTCATGCCTTAGGGGTAAGAGACCCCTTTTAGAGTTTTCCATGCTGAATTTTTTCAGCACTTCCTCTATGTACATCTTCTGTGACAGGCCAAGCATCCTTTAGATCTATATCTATAGACCTTTATTCCCAAAATATAGGATGCTTCCCCAAGGTCTTTCCATGGAGAACCTTTTTGACAACCAGACCTTGACCGAGGTTAGCATTGGGAATATCATTCTCTATCAGGGGGGATGTCATCCACGTACAGTACGAGAAATACGACAGCGCTCCCACTAACCCTTTTTGTAAACACACGGTTCCTCTGTCGTTTTTGATGAAAATCAAATGTTTTGATTGGCATCATCGAAACGAGTGTTCCAACTCCGAGATGCTTGCTTTAGTCCATAGATGGACCTTTGCAGCTTGCAGACCTTGTGATCTACATCACTGGAAGTGAACCCAAGGCCTGTTCCATATAGATATCTTCATCAAGATATCCATTCAAGAAAGCAGTTTTCACATCCATCTACCAGATTTATAATCATGAAATGCTGCAATGGCAAGCATTGGTTCGGATGGATTTCGGCATGGCTACAGGTGAAGGTCTCCTGATAGTCAATGCCCTCGCGTTGACTATACCCTTTCGCCACAGAGCCTTGCCTTATAAGGTCTCTACCTCTCCATCCGAACCTATCTTCCTTTTGTAGATCCATTTGCATCCAATAGGTACAATACCTTCTGGTGGATCTATAAGGTCCAGACTTGTTGGAATGCATGAAGTCTAACTCTGACTTCATAGCTTCCAACCATTTCTCGGAATTGATATCAGATATCGCATCGTCGTGTGTTTTGGGATCTCTGCGTGTGATTCCCTATCGTCCCACTAGGAACATTTCCTCGGTATCCTCTTCTAGTATACCTAAGTATCTATCGGTGAGGATGGAGACCCTACTTGATCTGCGAGGTGGTTGAGGGACATCGTAGTACTGGCTCTGTATTAATGGGTTCGATAGGATCCATGACTCGTTGCTTTTCAGAGACTTTCTTTTCAAGCTCAATTTTTCCTCCCACTGCCTCTATCAAAGGATAAACAGTTTTTCAAGAAGATGGCATGACGGCTCACAAAACACATTGTGATCCTCTGAGACGTAAAAAATTGTATCCTAATGACTCTTTAGGATATCCTATAAAACGAGCACTTATGGTCCTAGCCTCTAGTTTGTCCGCATGTAGTATCTTGACGTGGGCCGGACATCCCCAAATTTGAGATGACCAAAACTTTGGGTTTCTTACCATTCTATATTCTCATACGGTGTGGTAGGAACGGATTTAGAGGGAACTCTATTCAACAAGTAAATAGCTGAAAATAGGGGCATCTATTTAAAGAAACAAGGGTAAATCAGTGAAGCTCATCATGGACTGGACCCATATCAATAGAGTCCGATTCCTCCTCTCTGATACTTCCATTTGAGCTGAGGTGTAACAGGAGGAGTCCGTTATGAAACTATACCATCTCCCTTGAGATAATCACGGAACTCTCCATTAAGGTATTCACTTCCTCGATCTGATCGAAGAACCTTAATGAGTTTTTGTGCTTATTTTTCCTACTTCATATCTAAGCTTTTTTAAACCTTTCAAAAGTTTCATATTTGTGTCTCATACACATATCCATCCCTGAGTAATCATTGGTAATGAAGTAAAAAAATTTATAACCCCTAGCCTGCACATCCGAATGTGGCCACACACATCAGTGTGTACTAGGATAGAGTATTTCAGTGGACCTCTCCTGGTGTCCCTACAAAGGATAACCTTGGGCTATCTTTCCGTTGATGGCAGAATTTCACAAAATCAAATATGGACTCGGAATAGTCAATAGAGCCCAAAAGCCTCATGTTTCTCCAATTTGTTTATTCTGTCTTCTCCTATATGGCCAAGCCTGGAGGTGCCATAAAATACTTTTAGATTTATCTCATTTTGATCTATTAGATCCGTATGGTATTCAACTGTTGCTCAGATAGTATTCCACAGACTACCATCCATGATCGTATGTGATTCGAGACTGTCAAATTCTTTAAAAAACACATGTTAACTCAATTTAATTTTCAAATAAACTAAAATCTTTCGTGTAGGTCCTACACTGAGAAGATGAAAATACAGAAATCAAATTTCTGCTAGCAATAGGTAACAGTCCCTAAGTATCCTGAGCATATCTGACAAACCTTCTGAAGGTCTGTCACCCTTCATGTTCTTTATGCTTCCCATGTATGTAGGACAGTTCCTCTTCCAATGGCCGTCTTTGATGCATGGAAACACTTTTCCTTGCAATTGGCCTTTTTCTTGGAACTTCCTTACTTGGTGTTTTCTTAGTCTTCTGCTTCTTCGCAGGCTTCTTCTTCTTCCAAATAGACTCTCTCTTGAAAGTAGAAACCAACTTGACAGCGAAAATGATGCCCCTTGAACTTCTTCAAGGTCCCTAAGGTAGTTACCAATTTATTTAACAATTCTATTTTAGTGCATACAACCTTGTTCATATGGTAGTTTACTATAAACTATTCATATGAAGCTGGAAGGGATTGCGGGATCAAATCCGTTTGCAATTCCTTGTGCATGGTCATGCCAAGCTTCTCAAGCTTCTCTAGGTCCTTTATCATGGTCAAACCATGATCATGGACAGACTGCCCATTGTGCATCTTGGCTTTGAAGAGCCTCTTGGACACTTCAAACCGAGCTGCGTGACTCTGATCACCATACAACTCTTGCAGGTGTTTTAATATGTCCCTGGCAGTCTTCATGTTCTCATGCTGGCATTGTAATGCATTGGACATGGATGCCATTGTGCAGCACCTAACTTTATTGTCATTGTTCGTTCACTTAACATGCGTCTTACGCTGATCAGTGATCGGATAGATTGGTAACACGGAGATTCCATGGTCTAGCACATACCCTAATTTCTCATAATTCAAAACTATTTTGAAATTTGCGGAGCCAGTCTTTATAATTGGGTTTGGTCAAACAGTTGTTCTATAGGATATGAGTTAAAAGTCTAGAAGCTGACATTATAATCCTCAGAGAGTAAAGATTCTAGTTAGACTTTTGTACTTGATCCTAATCTGTTCTAAGGTCTTTTAGAACAAATGTAACTCCCACTATTTTCTCGAATTCCTCACACTCCCCTGGTAGGAAAACGGAAATCCCACAAGACTAGGGTTTCTAGTGGGTACTGCGGTCCCACCGATTTACATGCCACCTCACCTAACAGTTATTGGTGACACATAGATTGATGAATGTACAACTTCTTGTACAATGCTTCTCAAGCATGTTGCAGTGTAACTTGGTCTCTAAGCCATGAAAACCTCACCTAACAGTTATTGGTCCCATTTCTTAGTTAAGTCAGACCCACCGTATAACCGTAGGAATAAAGTCGTCATTGGGTCCTCACCTAACTGTTGGGAACCCGCCATGCCGCTGATATTTCAAAAATTAAATCAGATGGCAGCGGAATCGGCATGCACGGGTTCGACGTTCATCGCATGAACGTTGTTTCGAGACCTTTCGTAATTAGGTAAGAATTAAAACTTTTAAAACTATTTGGAAGATCAAATCTTCACCTTGCGCGGGTAGATGATCACCGCAAATCTGAATTCGTGGTTTTGGAAGAGGGTTCGCTTGAAGCCGTTCAAACGTCCGGCCTCTACGGGTATCCACACGAAGCAGGATCCGATCAAAGCTTTCTTGTCTTCCCGGGGTGCTAGCTCCCTTGCAAAGACTTCTTTTGATGGCTGATCTCTTCTCTTTCAATCAACCCTTGATTGTGCTTGAGAGGAGGAAGAAGAAGAATGAAGAAGAGGAAGAAGAAGAATCCCCACGCAGCCTTCTTTCTTTTCCCTGCGTTGGAAGGAAGAAGGGAGGAAGAGGATGCCGCCAACACTTGGAGTTCTTCTTCCCTTGCTTGCGGCTGAAAACCAAGAGGAGGAGAGGAGGCTTCCACGGCTTGGAGGAGAGAAGACTCATCTAGGGCGCCGGCCCTAGTGCCTCTCTTATAGCCATCAAGGGCTCCTCCAAAGTAGGAGCCCTAGATGATTTTCCAAAGAGGGGGGCGCCGGCCCCCTCTCTTGTGCCGCACCAACCAAGATGAGAGGGGCTTATGCCCCTCTTACTTGGTTAACCTAATCCTCTTCCAAAGAGGATTAGGTGCCTCTCTCATGGTTTAATCCTAATCTAATTAGGATTGGCCAAATTGGGTTCAATCTATGCTAGTCCTAATCCAATTAGGACTTGAATGAACCATGACTCAATTGAACTCATCAATCCTAATCCAATTAGGAGTCATGTTGATTCATTAGATTATAATTAATTAGGACTTAAGGAATCCTAATCCAATTAGGATTTGTTTTAATTTTTAGTCCTAATCCAATTAGGACTCTGTTTGAATCCGAAGTCCTAATCCAATTAGGACTTCTAGGAATCCTACTCCAAGTAGGAATCCAATTTTAATTCAAAATTCCTAATCTCATTAGGATTGTAGGAATCCTATTCCAAGTAGGAATCCCAGTCCTACTCCAACTAGGATTTCCAGTCCTAATCCAATTAGGACTCTAGGTATCCTACCTGAAGTAGGATTCTTGTTTCAAGTCCGATTAATTAATTTCCTTTCCTTCTTCAACTTCTCATCAATCAAATTGATTACTTGTGATTCTTAATCACGATTTCAACCATCGGATCGGTCAATACTTCTAGTGAGTGTGACCCCATAGGTTCTACTCTGACTGGTAGTGAGATATATTATGATCTCTATCACAATATCATTGAAAACTCCTTTCAATGGGTTGGAACGATTCCAACTCAACTCATTAGGGTTTATCGATCATCAAGATAATCCCTATGAGTCCCACCATCCACCAGTGACACCTAGCAGCATGTAGTGGCTACCCAGTAGAATAGAAAGATGAACCTCTAGGTGCAGTTAACATGTGATACAGTCCTACTATCGTGGATCCCTACAGGACGGAGGTCATGGACAACTCGTCAAACCCCATCGTCTGTCATATGTCAAGATTTGTTCGACTTGAGTTCGATAGTGGAAAACTCTTTTTCACCTTATATTACTGCCCTGGCCAAGGTCTTAGAACTCAGTCTAACAAATCACATAGGATCACTCCTTTTCTATCAAGGTCGATAGATTCCTTATAGGTGCATACCCTACTCCTACAGTGAACCTACTGCGGCCAATCTACACTGCATGGACCCATATGGCTAGAGACCATGTATATGTGCAGTCAAACTACCAATAACCTCACTGTGAGTAGCCGAAGCAAACCGCAGGTCAAAGGACCAGATCCACACTACTGCACAACATCAAGCAAGTCACTGACGAGGTGGATAGACATCCAAGTGACTTCTTGTCTTGGTCACGCTCAGTACCCTTGTTCTCTAACAAGCACCTGCACTATCACTTCAGTGCCCTACACTGTGGGACTCAAGTCTCGTCCATCCAGAAGGAAAGTGATCTGTGCACTGGATCGGATCGATAACCGTCCTCGTGATGAATCCATTGATCAGGAGCATTTAGAAATTATCACCAATGATACATGGCTCAAATTTTCAACTTTTGAGAATATGTATCATCATCTTATTAATTCCTTGGACGATTTCATAGACACATAAACAATATGAATGAAAAGATGCCTTTTATTTATTCAATAATAAATAGTCAAGTACAAAATTATGTCCTAGAATCAACAATGTGTCAGCCAAATTGGCTTCTAGGGCATACATCTAACAATCTCCCACTTGCACTAAAGCCAATTGGTCATGTATCTTAGGCCCATCTTCTCAAGGTGGGCTTCAGTCTTTTGCTGACTCAGCTGCTTAGTGAACGGGTCTGCCACGTATATCCGCGGAGTCTACTCTCTGCACCTCTACATATTTCTTCTCCACGATAGTCGCGTATGAGGTGGAAAGCGCCGCTCTATGTGCTTGGGACTTCTGATGAGACCATGGCTTCATAGCTAGTGCTATGGTGCCAATGTTATCACAGTAAAGTTGTTATGACATCTAATGACATTACAACCTAACTCTGCAATTAACTTTTAATCAGAAGGTTTCCACTGCACCCTTAGATTACGGCCTTAACATTCAGCTTCTAAGGTAGAATCTATAATGATCGGTTGTTTGGAACTCTTCCCATTTACTGAACGCACAATTGCACATATTCTGATGTAGACTTTCTATCATCAATATGTGTGCATCCTTCTACCTTCAACTCTGATCTTCTCCCAAAGACCAAGAACATGTCCTTAGTTCTTCTCAAGTACTTAAGACTGTTCTTCACAGCTATCCAGTGTTCTTCACCTTGGATTCGACTGATATCTGCTTGTGAACACTCACAGCAAGAGCTATATCAGGTCCGTGTACATAGCATGGCATACATGAGGCTTCCTATTGCCGATGCATAAGGAATCTTGCTCATGCATTGAATCTCTTCAGATGTGTTGGGGCACATCTTCTTGGAGAGATGAATTCCAATGCCTTAGGGGTAAGAGACCCCTCTTGGAGTTTTTCCCATGCTGAACCTCTTCAGCACCTCCTCTATGTTACATCTTTCTGTGAAAGGGCCAAGCATCCTTTTAGATCTATCTCTATAGACCTTATTCCCAAAAATATAGGATGCTTCCCCAAGGTCTTTCATGGAGAATTTCTTTTGACAACCAGACCTTGACGAGGTTAGCATGGGAATATCATTTCCAATCAGGAGAATGTCATCTACGTACAGTACGAGAAAAACGACAGCACTCCCACTAACCTTTTTGTAAACACACGGTTCCTCTTTGTTTTTGATGAAATCAAACGTTTTGATTGCGTCATCGAAACGAGTGTTCCAACTCCGAGATGCTTGCTTTAGTCCATAGATGGACCTTTGCAGCTTGCAGACCTTGTGATCTCCATCACTGGAAGTGAAACCCAAAGGCTGTTCCTATAGATATCTTCATCAAGATATCCATTCAGGAAAGCAGTTTTCACATCCATCTGCCAAATTTCACAATCATGAAATGCTGCAATGGCAAGCAATGTTCGGATGGATTTTAGCATGGCAACAGGTGAAAAGGTCTCCTGATAGTCAATGCCTTCGCGCTGACTATACCCTTTCGCCACAAGCCTTGCCTTATAGGTCTCGACCTCTCCATCCGAACCTATCTTCCTCTTATAGATCCATTTGCATCCAATAGGTACAATACCTTCTGGTGGATCTACTAAGGTCCAGACTTGGTTGGAACACATGGAGTCTAACTCTGACTTCATAGCTTCCAGCCATTTCTCCGAAATCGACATCAGATATCCTGCCTCGTTGTAGGTTTTGGGATCCTGTATGTGATCCCTATCTCCTACTAGGAACATTTCCTCGGTTCCTCTTCTAGTATACCTAAGTATCTATCGGGAGGAGGGAGACCCTACTAGATCTACGAGTGGTCGAGGGACATCGTGTACTGGCTCTGTATGAATGGGTTCATAGGATCCATGACTCGTGCTTTCAGAGACTTTCTCTTCAAGCTCAATTTTTCCTCCACTGCCTCTATCAAGGATAAACTGATTTTCCAAGAAGATGGCAATGACGGCTCACAAACACATTGGTGATCCTCTGAGACGTAAAAATTGTATCCTAATGACTCTTTAGGATATCCTATAAACGAGCACTTATGGTCCTAGCCTCTAACTTGTCCGCCTGTAGTCTCTTTGACATGGGCCGGACATCCCCAAATCTTGAGATGACCCAGACTTGGTTTCTTACCATGCCATATCTCATACGGTGTGGTAGGAACGGATTTTAGAGGGAACTCTATTCAATAAATAAATCGCTGTGAGTAAGGCATCTCCCCCAAGGAACATAGGTAAATCAGTGAAGCTCATCATGGACCTGACCATGTCCAACAGGGTCCGATTCCTCCTCTTTGACACCCCGTTGAGTTGAGCGTGTACCCGGAGGTGTCCATTGTGAGACTATGCCGTTTTTCTTTGAGATAGTCCCGGAATTCTCCACTAAGGTATTCTCCTCCTCGATCTGATCGAAAGAGCCTTAAGAGGTTTTTCCAGTTTGTTTTTTTACTTCATTCTTGAACTCTTTGAACTTTTCAAAGGATTCAGACTTGTGTCTCATAAGATACACATACCCATACCGTGAATAATCATCGTAAAGGTAATGAAGTAAGAAATAACGTCCCCTGGCTAGCACATTGAATGGGCCACATACATCTGTATGTATTAGGGTAAGTATTTCAGTGGTCCTCTCCCCATGTCCTACAAAGGGCAGTCTAGCCATTTTTTCTTGAAGACAGGACTCGCAAACTGGATATGACTCGGAAGTCAATGAGCCGAGAAGCCCATCTTTATCCATTTTGTTCATCCTATCCTCTCCAATATGGCCAAGTCTGAGGTGCCACAAATATCTTTGGTTTATCTCATCACTGGATCTTTTGGATCCTTTGGCACTCATATCTTGCTCGGTAACATTCACAGATACATCCATATGTAAATGATAGAGACTGTCAATCATGAAACCACGTGCGACTATTTTATTTCTCAAATAAATAGAACAGCAGTCTTTGTCAAATGTAAAAACATGACCTTCCTGTGCTAGACATGAAACAGAAATCAAATTTCTGCTAGCAACAGGTACATAATAGCAGTCTCTAAGTATTAAACTAAATCCAGACGGTAGTCGCAGATGGTAGGTGCCCACAGCCACAGCAGCAACTTTTGCTCCGTTGCCAACCCTAAGGGTTACCGCACCTTCCGCCAGCCTTCTACTTTCCTTTAGACCCTGCATGGTAGTGCACAGATGAGCACTAGAACCAGAATCTATAACCCAACTAGAAGTAGAAGAAACCGTTAGATTAGTTTCAATTATGAGCAAGTCTATACCTTCTGAAGGTGTGTCACTTTCTTGTTCTTCAGGCTCTCGAGGTATGAAGGACAGTTTCTCTTCCAGTGGCCTTCGACATTGCAGTGGAAACATTTTTCTTTGTCGTTAGCCTTTTTCTTTTTGAACTTCCTTCTTTGGCTTCTTGTCTTTCTTCTGCTTCTTAGCAGGCTTCTTTTTCTTCCAAGTTAGACTTTCTCTTGGAACCAGAAGTCAACTCAGCAGCAAGGACATTGCCCCTTGAACCTTTCAAGGCTCCCTCAAGCAGTTACCAACATGTTGATTAGTTCAGTCTTAGTGCATTTCAATCTTATTCATGTGGTAGTTCACTATAAACTGACCAAATGAATCAGGAAGTGACTGTAGGATCAAATCCACTTGTAATTCCTTGTGCATGTCCATACCGAGCTTCTCAAGCTCCTCTAGGTCCTTGATCATGGTCAGACCGTGATCATGGACAGACTGCCCCTCGCGCATCTTCGCTTTGAAAAGCCTCTTGGACACTTCAAAACGAGCTGTGCGACTCTGCTCACCATACAACTCTTGCAGGTGTGCCAGTATGTCCCTAGCAGTCTTTATATTTTCATGCTGGCATTGGAGTTCATTAGACATGGATGCCATCATATAGCATTTTACTCTAATGTCATCATCCAACCACTTTTTATGCATTTCACGCTGAACATCAGTAGGACGTGCTGGTAGTGTGGGGATATCTGAATCGAGTATGTAGCCTATCTTCTCACAGTCCAAAACTATTTTGAGATTTCTAAGCCAGTCTTTGTAATTGGTTCCGGTCAGTCGGTTGGTCTCAAGAATACGGGTCAAAGAGTTTGAAGCTGACATTGTATCTGCAGAGAGTAAAGATTCTAGTTAGACTTTTGTACTTGATCCTAATCTGTTCTAAGGTCTTTTAGAACAAATGTAACTCCCACTATTTTCTCGAATTCCTCACACTCCCCTGGTAGGAAAACGGAAATCCCACACGACTAGGGTTTCTAGTGGGTACTGCGGTCCCACCGATTTATATGCCACCTCACCTAACAGTTATTGGTGACACATAGATGGATGAGTGTACAACTCTTGTACAATGCTTCTCAAGCATGTTGCAGTGTAACTTGGTCTCTAAGCCATGAAGACCTCACCCTAACAGTTATTGGTCCCCATTTCTTAGTTAAGTCAGACCCACCGTATAACCGTAGAATAAAGTCGTCATTGGGTCCTCACCTAACAGTTATTGGTGCCCAACCCCACCTTTACCCTACAACATCTCATGTCTATAGAGAGGTCCAGCCCCCCGATGCAACTTGACCACTGTGTCCAGCCGAGACAAATCAACATCAGAAAGGCCTTAGCAGCTCTACTACAGTGGAAGACCTATTGACTTAATATTGGTTAATCAGGTCTTAGTGTTTGCAACTTGAGCCCTTCATAAGAGGTAATCGAACAATTGGCCAGGTAAGCAGGTGGGAGGCTCCCCTTACTCAGAGAGTAAGGTCCTAATTAAGTAACCACCTTTCATGCTTTCCTAGACACCAATTAGATCAATTAATCTAATATGACTTGCTCATGTCGGTTCACTCTCGACTTGATTGAGGAGGTTTTGATTTAGGTCTCAATTGGGTTTGCTACATCACATGTAAACCTATCTACCCGACTCGCATTTACATCACATGCAAACGGCACATCACAGGCAGTTATAATCGCAGCATCAAATTAAAGCTAAACTTTAACTAGGTGATGATCATGGATTCTAATTAGGTCGTATTACAAGCACATGCACATCAATCGATCAAGTGGTCTTCAACTCTTGAATTGGTTCCAAGCCTCCTTGATTCGATCCTTGATCAACTCTTGATCCCATCGCCATCAACCGCTTAGATCACCTTTCATCTCATGCCTTTACTTCAACTTGATCGTTGATGTACATCACATCACAGAAATACAACCAGATGTAAAATAAAAATAAAAATAATTTACATCTCCTTTTAGGAGGCACGCAGGCCTCTCAAAACATCAAACAAGATGCATGCAAACATCTGAAAAATTACATGACATCGCAGATCACATCGCAGGTCATTACATTTGATACCAAAAGGGTTTGAATCCTATGATCATCACCGTATGCAACAATTATAATTTTCAGATCTGAAAACTAACTGATTGTATCATGACATAGGTTGCTGATCATGCTAATCATGATTCTAAACTTTGTAATCCCATTAACAATGCATTTAGAATCATCTTTTTATCACATAAAAATCAGCATGCAAAAAATCAGCACCCCTGAAAAATCTGCATGCAGAATTTTTCAGCATGCATGATCATTCAATTTTCAGATCTATTATGCCTTTAGATATTTAATTCTTATCTTAATCTACGAAGCCTAGGCTCTGATACCACTGTTGGGAACCCGCCCATGCCGCTGATATTTCAAAAATTAAATCAGATGGCAGCGGAATCGGCATGCACGGGTTCGACGTTCATCGCATGAATGTTGTTTCGAGACCTTTCGTAATTAGGTAAGAATTAAAACTTTTAAAACTATTAGGAAGATCAAATCTTCACCTTGCGTGGGTAGATGATCACCGCAAATCTGAATTCATGGTTTTGGAAGATGGTTCGCTTGAAGCCGTTCAAACGTCCGGCCTCTACAGGTATCCACACGAAGCAAGATCCGATCAAAGCTTTCTTGTCTTCCCGGGGTGCTAGCTCCCTTGCAAAGACTTCTTTTGATGGGCTGATCTCTTCTCTTTCAATCAACCCTTGATTGTGCGTGAGAGGAGGAAGAAGAAGGATGAAGAAGAGGAAGAGAAGAATCCCCACGCAGCCTTCTTTCTTTTCCCTGCGTTGGAAGGAAGAAGGGAGGAAGAGGATGCCGCCAACACTTGGAGTTCTTCTTCCCTTGCTTGCGGCTGAAAACCAAGAGGAGGAGAGGAGGCTTCCACGGCTTGGAGGAGAAGAAGACTCATCTAGGGCGCCGGCCCTAGTGCCTCTCTTATAGCCATCAAGGGCTCCTCCAAAGTAGGAGCCCTAGATGATTTTCCAAAGAGGGGGGCGCCGGCCCCCTCTCTTGTGCCGCACCAACCAAGATGAGAGGGGCTTATGCCCCTCTTACTTGGTTAACCTAATCCTCTTCCAAAGAGGATTAGGTGCCTCTCTCATGGTTTAATCCTAATCTAATTAGGATTGGCCAAATTGGGTTCAATCTATGCTAGTCCTATCCAATTAGGACTTGAATGAACCATGACTCAATTGAACTCTTCAATCCTAATCCAATTAGGAGTCATGTTGATTCATTAGATTAATAATTAATTAGGACTTAAGGAATCCTAATCCAATTAGGATTTGTTTTAATTTTTAGTCCTAATCCAATTAGGACTCTGTTTGAATCCGAAGTCCTAATCCAATTAGGACTTCTAGGAATCCTACTCCAAGTAGGAATCCAATTTTTAATTCAAAATTCCTAATCTCATTAGGATTGGTAGGAATCCTATTCCAAGTAGGAAATCCCAGTCCTACTCCAACTAGGATTTCCAGTCCTAATCCAATTAGGACTCTAGGTATCCTACCTGAAGTAGGATTCTTGTTCAAGTCCGATTAATTAATTTCCTTTCCTTCTTCAACTTCTCATCAATCAAATTGATTACTTGTGATTCTTAATCACGATTTCAACCATCGGATCGGTCAATACTTCTAGTGAGTGTGACCCCATAGGTTCTACTCTGACTGGTAGTGAGATATATTATGATCTCTATCACAATATCATTGAAAACTCCTTTCAATGGGTTGGAACGATTCCAACTCAACTCATTAGGGTTTATCGATCATCAAGATAATCCCTATGAGTCCCACCATCCACCAGTGACACCTAGCAGCATGTAGTGGCTACCCAGTAGAATAGAAAGAATGAACCTCTAGGTGCAGTTAACATGTGATACAGTCCTACTATCGTGGATCCCTACAGGACGGAGGTCATGGACAACTCGTCAAACCCCATCGTCTGTCATATGTCAAGATTTGTTCGACTTTGAGTTCGATAGTGGAAAACTCTTTTTCACCTTATATTACTGCCCTGGCCAAGGTCTTAGAACTCAGTCTAACAAATCACATAGGATCACTCCTTTTCTATCAAGGTCGATAGATTCCTTATAGGTGCATACCCTACTCCTACAGTGAACCTACTGCGGCCAATCTACACTGCATGGACCCATATGGCTAGAGACCATGTATATGTGCAGTCAAACTACAATAACCTCACTGTGAGTAGCCGAAGCACCGCAGGTCAAAGGACCAGTCACACTACTGCAACATCAAGCAAGTCACTGACGAGTGAATAGACATCCAAGTGACTTCTTGTCTTGGTCACGCTCAGTACCCTTGTTCTCTAACAAGCACCTGCACTATCACTTCAGTGTCCCTACACTGTGGACTCAAGTCTCGTCCATCCAGAAGGAAAGTGATCTGTGCACTGATCGGATCGATAACCGTCCTCGTGATGATCCATTGATCAGGAGCATTTAGAAATTAATCACCAATGATACATGGCTCAAATTTTCAACTCTTGAGAATATGTATCATCATCTTATTAATTCCTTGGACGATTCATAGACACATAAACAATATGAATGAAAAGATGCCTTTTATTTATTCAATAATAAATAGTCAAGTACAAAATTATGTCCCTAGAATCAACAATGTGTCAGCCAAATTGGCTTCTAGGGCATACATCTAACACTAACAGTTATTGGTGCCCAACCCCACCTTTACCCTACAACATCTCATGTCCATAGAGAGGTCCAGCCCCCCGATGCAACTTGACCATTGTATCCAGCCGAGACAAATCAACATCAGAAAGGCCTTAGCAGCTCTACTACAGTGGAAGACCTATTGACTTAATATTGGTTAATCAGGTCTTAGTGTTTGCAACTTGAGCTCTTCATAAGAGGTAATCGAACAATTGGCCAGGTAAGCAGGTGGGAGGCTCCCCTTACTCAGAGAGTAAGGTTCTAATTAAGTAACCACCTTTCATGCTTTCCTAGACACCAATTAGATCAATTAATCTAATATGACTTGCTCATGTTGGTTCACTCTCGACTTGATTGAGGAGGTTTTAATTTAGGTCTCAATTGGGTTTGTTACATCACATGTAAACCTATCTACCCCTCTTTCATTCACATCACATGCAAACGGCACATCACAGGCAGTTATAATTGCAGCATCAAAATAAAGCTAAACTTTAAATAGGTGATGATCATGAATTATAATTAGGTCGTATTACAAGCACATGCACGTCAATCGATCAACTGGTCTTCAACTCTTGAATTGGTTCCAAGCCTCCTTGATTCGATCCTTGATCAACTCTTGATCCAACCGCCATCAACCGCTTAGATCACCTGTTCATCTCATGCCTTGTCTTCAACTTGATCGTTGACGTACATCACATTACAGAAATACAACCAGATGTAAAATAAAAATAATAATAAATTACATCTCCTTTTAGGAGGCACGCAGGCCTCTCAAAACATCAAATAAGATGCATGCAAGCATCTGAAAAATTACATGACATCACAGATCACATCGCAGGTCATTACATTTGATACCAAAAGGGTTTGAATCCTATGATCATCACCACATGCAGCAATTATAATTTTCAGATCTGAAAACTAACTGATTATCTCATGACATAGGTTGCTGATCATGCTAATCATGATTCTAAACTTTGTAATCTCATTAACAATGCAATTAGAATCATCATCTTATCATATAAAAATCAGCATGCAAAAATCAGCATCCTAGAAAAAATCTGCATGCAGAAAATTTTCAGCATGCATAATCTTTCAATTTTCAGATCTAATAAGCCTATTAATAATTAATCCTTATCTTAATCTACGAAGCCTAAGCTCTGATACCACTGTTATAAAACCCCGATCATGCCGCTGAAATTTAAAAAAATTCAGATGCAGCGGAAGAGGCATGCGCGGGATCAACCGTTCATCGCATGAACGTTGTTTAAAACCGTTCGTAGATAGATAAGGATTAAAAAAATTTTTTAAAACATTAGAAGATCAGATCTTCACCTTGTGCGGGTAGATGATCACCGCAAACTGGAGTTCGTGGTTTTAGGATGAAGGTTCGCTTGAAGCCGTTCAAGTGCCCGGCCTCTACAGGTATCCACACGAAGTAGAGGACCAATCCAAACGCTCCAATCTCCCCGGGGTGCTAGCTCCCTTGCAGAGATATGTTTTGATGGATAAAATTCTTTCTCCTTGCAGCAAACAACACCTTGATTGCTCTCTCTAGAGGAAGAAGAATAGGAGAAAGAAGGATCAAAAGAAGCACACTTGCTGCCTCCCTTTTCTTTGGTGGAAGAAGGATGATTGAAAGAAGCCAACACCACTCCTTTATTTTATTTTCCCTTGCGGCTGAAAAACAAGGAGGGAGAGAGGTTCTTTGCGGCTGAGAAACAAGGAGGGAGTTAATGCTCCTTTACGGCTAGGAGAGGAGGATTAATGCACTTAGGGCGTACCCTCTTTCCCTCCTTTTAAAATGCCGTGTGATGCTCTTGTTTGGAAAGGGGTGGGGCCCCTCTTTTTCTCACGCCAAGAATCAAGGGAGGGGCGTACGCCCCTCCCTCTTTTTCCCTCTTTTCTCATGCCCCCACTTAATCATATTAAGTGGGGGGATGTAGCCACATGGATGGAAACCTACTTCCTTTCCAAAAAGGATTAGGTGAACCCAATCTATCTTTTATTCAAAATTCCAATCTAATTAGGATTTTAAGTGAACCATAACTCAATTGAACTCTTCAATCCTAATCCAATTAGGAGTCATGTTAATTAGCTTAAATTAATTAGGACTTAAAAAATCTTAATCTAATTAGGATTTATTTAATTTTAGTCCTAATCCAATTAGGACTCTAATTTGAATCTGAAGTCCTAATCCGATTAGGACTCTAGGAATCCTACTCCAAATAGGAATCCAATTTTAATTCAAAACTCCTAATCTAATTAGGATTGTAGGAATCCTACTCCAAGTAGGAATTCCAGTCCTACTCCAATTAGGATTCCCAGTCCTAATCCAATTAGGACTCTAGGAATCCTACTCGAAGTAGGATTTGTGTTTGAGTCCAATTAATTAATTCCATCGTTCCTTCTTCAACTGAATATCAATCGAATTGATTACTTGTGATTCCTAATCATGATTCAACCATCGGATCGGTCAATACTTCTAGTGTGTGTGACCCCATAGGTTCTATTCTGACTGGTAGTGAGATATATTATGATCTCTATCATAATATCATTGAAAACTCCTTTCAATGGATTGGAACGATTCCAACTCTACTCATTAGGATTTATCGATCATCGAGATAATCCCTGTGAGTTCCACCATCCACCAGTGACACCTAGCAGCATGTAGTGGCTACCCAGTAGAATAGAATGATGAACCTCTAGGTGCAGTTATCATATGATACAGTCCTACTATCGTGGATCCCTACAGGACGGAGGTCATGGATAACTCGTCAAACCCCTTCGTCTGTCATATGTCAAGATTTATTTGACTCGAGTTCGATAGTGGAAAACTCTTTCTCCACTTTATATTACTGCCCTGGCCAAGGTCTTAGAACTCAGTCTAACAAATCACATAGGATCTCTCCTTATCTATCAAGGTCGATAGATTCCTTGTAGGTGCATACCCTACTCCTACAGTGAACCTACTGCAGCCAATCTACACTGCATGGACCCATATGGCTAGAGACCATGTATGTGTGCAGTCAAACTACAATAACCTCACTGTGAGTAGCCGAAGCACCGCAGGTCAAAGGACCAGTCATA
Organism: Phoenix dactylifera; assembly: GCF_009389715.1. Lineage (NCBI taxonomy): Eukaryota > Viridiplantae > Streptophyta > Magnoliopsida > Arecales > Arecaceae > Phoenix > Phoenix dactylifera. Next base: position 175,577 of record NW_024068221.1, read on the forward strand.
CTACTGCAACATCAAGCAAGTCACTGACGAGTGGATAGACATCCAAGTGACTTCTTGTCTTGGTCACGCTCAGTACCCTTGTTCTCTAACAAGCACCTGCACTATCACTTCAGTATCCCTACACTGTGGACTCAAGTCTCGTCCATCCAGAAGGAAAGTGATCTGTGCACTGATCGGATCAATCACCGTCCTCGTGATGATCCATTGATCAGGAGCATTTAGAAATTAATCACCAATGATACATGGCTCAAATTCTCAACTCTTGAGAATATGCATCATCATCTTATTAATTTCTTGGACGATTCATAGACACATAAATAATATGAATGAAAAGATGCCTTTTATTTATTCAATAATAAATAGTCAAGTACAAAATTATGTCCCTAGAATTAACAATGTGTTAGCCAGATTGGCTTCTAGGGCATACATCTAACAAGTATGTCCCTAGCAGTCTTGAGATTCTCATGCTGGCATTGGAGTTCATTTGACATGGATGCCATCATATAGCATTTAACTCTAATGTCATCATCTAGCCATTTTTGTTGCATCTGTCGCTGAACATCAGTAGGACGTGCTGGTAGTGTGGGGATATCTGAATCGAGTATGTAGCCTATTTTGAGAATTTGAGATTCTAAGCCAGTCCTTGTAATTGGTTTCGGTCAATCGGTTGGTCTCAAGAATACGGGTCAAAGGGTTTGAAGCTGACATTGTATTTGCAGAGAGTAAAGATTCTAGTTAGACTTTTGTACTTGATCCTAATCTGTTCTAAGGTCTTTTAGAACAAATGTAACTCCCACTATTTTCTCGAATCCCTCACACTCCCCTGGTAGGAAAACGGAAATCCTACACGACTAGGGTTTCTAGTGGGTACTGCGGTTCCACCGATTTACATGCCACCTCACCTAACAGTTATTGATGACACATAGATTGATGAATGTACAACTCTTGTACAATGCTTCTCAAGCATGTTGCAGTGTAACTTGGTCTCTAAGCCATGAAAACCTCACCTAATAGTTATTGGTCCCATTTCTTAGTTAAGTCAGACCCACCGTATAACCGTAGGAATAAAGTCGTCATTGGGTCCTCACCTAACAGTTATTGGTGCCCAACCCCACCTTTACCCTACAACATCTCATGTCTATAGAGAGGTCCAGCCTCCCGATGCAACTTGCCCACTGTGTCCAGCCGAGACAAATCAACATCAGAAAGGCCTTAGCAGCTCTACTACAGTGGAAGACCTATTGACTTAATCAGGTCTTAGTGTTTGCAACTTGAGCTCTTCATAAGAGGTAATCGAACAATTGGCCAGGTAAGCAGGTGGGAGGCTCCCCTTACTCAGAGAGTAAGGTTCTAATTAAGTAACCACCTTTCATGCTTTCCTAGACACCAATTAGATCAATTAATCTAATATGACTTGCTCATGTCGGTTCACTCTCGACTTGATTGAGGAGGTTTTAATTTAGGTCTCAATTGGGTTTGCTACATCACATGTAAACCTATCTACCCGACTCACATTCACATCACATGCAAACGGCACATTGCAGACAGTTATAATCGCAGCAATAATTAAAGCTAAACTTTAAATAGGTGATGATCATGGATTCTAATTAGGTCGTATTACAAGCACATGCACGTCAATCGATCAACTGATCTTCAACTCTTGAATTGGTTCCAAGCCTCCTTGACTCGATCCTTGACCAACTCTTGATCCAATCGCCATCAACCGCTTAGAGCCCTGTTCATCTCATGCATCATCTTCGACTTGATCGTTGACGTACATCACATCACAGAAAATACAACCAGATATAAAATAAAAATAAAAATAAATTACATCCCCTTTTAGGAGGCACGCAGGCCTCTCAAAACATCAAATAAGATGCATGCAAGCATCTGTAAAATTACATGACATTGCAGATCACATCGCAGGTCTTTACATTTAATACCAAAAGGGTTTGAATCCTATGATCATCACCATATGCAACAATTATAATTTTCATATCTGATAATTAATTGATTATCTCATGACATAGGTTGCTGATCATGCTAATCATGATTCTATACTTTGTAATCACATTAACAATGCTATTAGAATCATCCTTTTATTATATAAAAATCAGCATGTAAAAATCAGCACCCTAGAAAAATTCTGCATGCAGAAAATTTTCAGCATGCATGATCATTCAATTTTCAGATCTAATAAGCCTACTTATAATTAATTCTTACCTTAAACTACGAAGTCTAGGCTCTGATACCACTTGGAACCCGCCTATGCCGCTGATATTTCAAAACAAAAATCAGATTGCAGCGGAATCGGCATAAGCGGGATCGACGTTCATCGCATGAACGCTGTTTCTAGACCGTTCGTAGTTAAGATAAGGATTAATACTTTTAAAAACTTTTAGGGAGATCAAATCTTCACCTTGTGCGGGTAGATGATCACCGCAAACTGAAGCTCGTGGTCTTAGGTTGAGGGTTCGTTTGAAGCCGTTCAAACGTCCGGCCTCTACGGGTATCCACACGAAGCAGAGGACCTGATTAAAGATCTCTTGTCTTCCCGAGGTGCTAGCTCCCTTGCAAAGACTTCTTTTGATGGCTGATCTCCTCTCTTTCAATCAACCCTTGATTGTGCTTGATAGGAGGAAGAAGAAGGATGAAGAAGAGGAAGAAGAAGAATCCCCACGCAGCCCTCTTTTCTTCCTTGCGTTGGATGAAGGAAGGGAAGGGGAGGAGGATGCCAACTCTTGGACTTTTCTTCTCCCTTTTGTTGCCCAGATAGACAACCCAAGAGGGGGGGTGAATTGGGTTTTAAAATAATTTTACCTATTAAAGCGTTTGTGGGTGACTAATTAATGCTTTTTACAAGATGATTAATTAGTTGCTGTGATGTGTATGAAATGAGAGTAATGGTAAGAGACAAGCAATCACAAACACAAAGCTTTTATAGTGGTTCGGAGCTAACCCTTGCTCCTACGTCCACTCCCCAAGTCTCTCTTGGGAATTCACTATAACCCCTTGGATTACAGCCGGTTGTTTTTCCAAGCTCACAACCAAACTTGTTTTACGAGCTCACAACGAACTCGGTCGGTTTTCCCAGGCTCACCGACTAGAACCAACCCCGATTGTTTTCCGGGATCACAATCGAACCCTTACACGTTGGTTTTACACTCGGCTCACCAACCAACCTCAATACTCTTGATTCAATGCCCCGATTGAACCAAGCAAAGACAAAGGTGTAGATAAAAGAGACAAACAGAAAAATACAGCTTCTCAAAAGCAGATAAATGGCAATATGAACAATAACGAAGTTAAGAGCCCTCAAACGCTTTTAAGTTGGAGAAGAGGAAGGGCTTCTTGAACTTCGGGTCTCCTCTTGAATGTGTAGTCGACTTGAATGCAGGAGAAGGCTCTTTCAATATTGGAAAGAAGTGGGTGGATGCAGTTAATGCTGCTCTTCCCTCTTTTTCGTTGAAGAACAAGTTGCAGAGATTGAAAGCTTGATTACATGGAGTGGAATGGTTGTTCTTTTTTTTTGCTACAGTCCTCTGTGGCTATTTAAACCAACCCCCACGGAAACTAGCCGTTAGAGAACTTTTTCTGCCCGTTCTGCACACTCTGTACAGTCTGACAATGTGTCCGTTGGTGGGTTGGAGTCGACTCGTGCGATCAGGAGTCGACTCGTCTGTAGCGGGAGTCGACTCATACTTTTCCGGAGTCGACTCTGCAACTGTTCCAGATTTGAATTAAAGTTGCCTTCACGACTGGGAGTCGACTCGTCTTGACCCAGAGTCGACTCGCCAACTTCTGGAGCTGACTTGGCTTTCTCGGAGTCGGCTCATCCCATGAAGTCCGTGGACGTATTTTTGAATTTGGTCCACTCGAGTCGACTCGACTGTCCTGGGAGTCGAGTCGGCTCTCAGTTTCCGAAACTTGGTCTTCTGCCCTTTTGATGTGAAGCTGCCTTGGAGTCGACTCTAGCTGTCTGGGAGTCGACTCGAATCTCAGAGGCAGTAACTTGGTCTTCTGTCTTCTTTGTGGTCGCGGAGTCTCGGAGTCGACTCGCGTAATGCGGGAGTCGATTCGAATCTCAGAGTCCAGAATCTGCCTTCTGACTTTTTCTTTGTGTACTGCTGAGAGTCGACTCTTGCTGTCTTTGGAGTCGACCTGCCAACCATCGGAGTCGACTCGCGTTCCACTGGAGTCGACTCGAATCTCAGACCCGAAAACTGCTCTCTGACTTTTTCTTTGTATTCCTCTTGGAGTCGACTCTTACTACCCTGGAGTCGACTCGGTGAACCTCGGAGTCGACTCGCACACTTCGGGAGTTGACTCGTTGACAGGTTCTGAGTTGAAGCTTTCAGTTCGTCTGTCTGTTCTCAGTCGGAGTCGACTCGTACTGATCCGGAGTCGACTCGAGCTCGTGCCAGTGAACTTGATACGCTTGGAGTCGACTCGTGATACTCTGGAGTCGACTCGAGTCTCAGACTTTGGTTCAAGCTGACTTCTTAACTTATCCAAAAATTATGAACCAAGTCTTGAGACACTTAGACAAGATTTTCACTGAAACACTTAATTGAATTCATTAGTAAACAAGAAATATACTCAAATGCTTTGAGCTCATCAAAATCAAATAGGGTTTTAATCAATCACTCCACAATCTCCCCCTTTTTGATGATGACAAAACATTGAGTATATGTAAAGTGAATTGCACAATAAACAATGAAATAAAATCCATAAATGAATTCAAATGTCTGGTAGTTCAATTTATCCAAGCTTGAAAGGAGTGAAACAATAAATTTCGGAGTTAAAGCTCCCCCTTTCATTTGGAATTATATAAGCCTTCATATCATGCAATCAATTGTTTGGCTTATATATATTTAATGATTTAGCTTTCTTAAAAATTCAGATTCTCCCCCTCAACATATGCATTCTACTTTGTTTTGATTCTTTGAATTTCCTTTTAATGCTTTGAAGTTTTTGAACTGAAATTTTGGTTTTTAGAGGGAAAATCTGTCAATTTGTTCTTGAGTAGGATTCAGCTAATCTCCGAATATCCCTTGAATAGATTCTGGAGATTACTCCATTAGGAGCCCCAAAAGAGAGATAATGAGCCTCGGGGTACCGAATCCACTTAGAACAAATTTGTGTGTTTTAAGAGTTTATCTTTTTATTAATTTTCATTGATTCCTTTTACATATTTTATACATATTTTTCTTCCTTTTACATATTTCTCCCCCTTTTTGTCATCATATCAAAAAGGAGGTAAACAGAACACACAATCAACCATAGATCAAAAGGCACATTATTGAAGAAAAATGCGGCTACTCATTGTATTAATTTGTATGTAAGTACATTTCAGAATACAATAAGTAACGTAAAGCAATACATGTCAAAGCAAAATACAAAAAGTAGCTACGGTCTCCTCGAGGATGTAGGTCCTCCTCTCGAGGATGTATCTCCTCGAGGCATGCGCTCCACGAGTGATTGGACCGCATTGGTCACGTTCTCTAGCTGGCGAATGATGGCCTGGATGGCCCTGCTCTGTGTCGTATCCAGCTCGAGTACTGACTTCTGCAGTCCGTCCAGCTTGTCGATGAGCACATTCGACAAGCGCTCGGCCCCTGCGGTGGTGGTGGACATGTCACGGCCGATGTCATCCCGCATCTGTCGAGTGGTGCTCGTGACCTCACTCATGCTGTGGAACTGGGCCTGTATCAAGGTCCTCATGTTGTATATCTCTTGCCGCACCTCAGCCGTCATGTCTGTCACGGCTGTCAGGGAAGGGACCAATGCGGAAGATGTGGGCACAGGAGAGGGAGTAGGCACCGAACCCCGGAGCTCCTGGAGCAGATCTCGGACTATCTCCTGCCGCAGCTCCCGGAGCTGCTCAGACGAGATCTGGACCTCCATAAGCTGAGTGGGTGGAGCTGAGGAGGAGGGTCCGGCATTGGTGGTAGGAGCAGAAGTGGATGGAAAGTCTGGTACGTCGGGAAAGTCAGAATCGGGCTCAGGACTGGGGGAAGGTCTGGTGGTCTGTGTGGTGATGGATGACTTCCTAACCCAGATCCCCTCTCTCTTCCGAAACCCCATCCTGTGTAGGGTCCCCGCTCGCATGCGATCTGTCCATCGCAATGCGCGAAAGGGTTCCCCCTCAGGAATGGGAATCTCGTACTCCCTAAACAGAAGGGTGAATATCATGCCGTATGGGAGGGTGAGCCTAGGTCTATCTAGGGGCTCACACATATACCTATAGATGAGTTTGGGGAAGTTGATCGGGGTGTCCTGAAGAATATAAAACATAAGAGCTAGGTCTCTCTCATTTACAAAATCAAATCTCCCTGTCTTAGGGAAGATGGACCTAGACAATATACTCAAAAGGATTCTCACCTCAATCGGAAGTGAGCTAGCAGAAACCTCGTCTAGAGGTGACTGGGGTGGATGCCCTAGAACGGCCGTAAGGGCCTCAACCCTGTCCTCAGGGTGTGTGGGAGCCACCCCTACTAATGGAAGGTGGAGGATGTGGGCAATAAGATCCTCCGTAACAAACAGAGGGACACCGGCTACTGTGCCCTCGATACCCCCATCTCCCCGATGGACAGTACCGTAAAACTCTCTAACAAGGCCAGGGTAAGTGGGGAGGTCTAATGTAAGGAAAAACTCTAAGCCCTGGACCCTAAGCCTATCACCTATGGTGAACCCTTTCCGGGAGAGATAGTCGAAGTCGACATATCTCCCGGTGGTGACGGCCTTCCCGGCCAATGGCCTCACGGGAACCGCCCTAGGCGGGGAACGAGCCGGAGGTGGTGGCCTCGCGGGATCGTGCCGCGCCTTGGAGCGCCGCTCGGGACCGGCCTCGGGTCGGGACCTCTTCCGGACTACGGTCTTACGCGGCATAATGACCTAAAATGGGAGGAAAACTTAATGAGCGGTGAAGAACCGACGGGAAAGTCTTGGGGACGACCTAGAAAGGGAGGAAAACCCTAAGGGACGGTGAAAGGTCGACGGAAAAGGGCTTGGAGACAATCGGGGACGACCTAAGAGTCGGCTCTAGGGCTTGTGAACAGTGGCGGCTTGAGAGAAAAGTGTTTTCGAAACGACAAATCTAGGGTTAAAAAGTCGGATCCCAACTGCGAGTCGACTCCACTGAGTCGCGAGTCGACTCGACCTCGAGTCGACTCCAGAATATGCGCGAGTCGACTCTCCTTATGCGCCTGTAGACTTCGAGTCGACTCCTGACTATATGCGAGTCGTCTCCCCCTCTGCTGCCATCTTTGCGAGTCGACTCCCGCAAATGCGCGAGTCGACTCCCCCTTAGGAGCCGACTCTGAAACTTACTCGAGTCGTCTCTAACTTTGGCACGCACCTAAAAATCATGCTTCGTTTGTGCCAAACGAGGGAAAATCACTAAATTAGGATCTGATTTGATGATCATTGAAGAGAAACTCTATTTTAACCACAAACTAATCATCAAAATCAATGAATCTAGTGGAAACTACCACTAGGATGGATCAATCACTCCTAATCCCCTCCTAAGCACACTAAACCTCTCTTCACTTAGGAGTTTTGTAAAAATGTCTGCTAATTGATCATCAGTACAAACAAATTGGAGTGTCACATCACCATTCAATACATGATCTCTTATGAAGTGATGTCTTATCTCAATATGTTTAGTTCTTGAATGCTGAATTGGATTTTTAGTTAGATTAATGGCACTTGTATTATCACAATTAATGGGAATTTTATCTTGTTTAATGCCATAATCTTCTAGTTGTTGTTTAATCCACAAGATTTGAGCACAACAACTCCCGGCTGCAACATATTCAGCTTCAGCAGTAGATAATGCAACCGAGTTTTGTTTCTTGCTAAACCATGAGATAAGGTTTTCTCCTAGAAATTGACACGACCCGCTGGTACTTTTTCTATCAAGCTTACATCCAGCGAAGTCTGAATCTGTGTATCCTATTAAGTTTAGGCTAGATTCTTTAGAGTACCATAGCCCTATATTCTTAGTTCCTATTAAATATTTAAAAATTCTCTTAACTGCAACTAGATGTGATTCTTTAGGATTAGCCTGATATCTAGCACACATGCAAACACTAAACATAATATCAGGTCTACTTGCAGTAAGATACAATAAGGATCCTATCATACCTCGATACAGTTTCTGATCTACAGATTTACCTGATTCATCTTGGTCTAATTTGCATGATGAACTCATGGGGGTGCTGATTGATTTGTTTCCCTCCATATCAAACTTCTTGAGCATCTCCTTGATATATTTGGCTTGATTGATGAAGATGCCTCCTTCAGATTGTTTGATTTGGAGTCCAAGGAAGTAAGTCAGCTCTCCCATCATGCTCATCTTAAATTCACTCTGCATCAAGTTAGCAAATTCTTCGCAGAGACGATTGTTAGTAGCACCGAAAATAATATCATCAACATAAATCTGTACTAATAGCATATCTTGGTTTTTCTTTTTCAGAAAAAGAGTTGTATCTACATTACCCCTAGAGAACTCATGTTCTAATAGGAATTTGCTAAGTCTCTCATACCATGCTCTAGGTGCTTGTTTCAAACCATAAAGTGCTTTGTTCAATTTATAAACATGATTAGGGTATTGATGATTTTCAAAACCAGGAGGTTGTTCTACATATACCTCCTCATTAATATACCCATTTAAAAATGCACTTTTTACATCCATTTGAAATAGTTTGAAGTTCTTAGAGCATGCATATGCTAATAATAATCTAATAGCCTCAAGTCTAGCTACAGGAGCAAAGGTTTCATCAAAATCTATACCTTCTTCTTGATTATACCCCTTTGCTACTAGTCTAGCCTTATTCCTTATTACGATTCCATTTTCATCTAGTTTATTTTTATAAATCCATTTTGTACCTATAATTGGATATTCAGAAGGTCTCTCAACTAGATTCCACACTTTGTTTCTAGTAAATTGGTTTAATTCTTCTTGCATTGCATTTATCCAATTTACATCATTTTCGGCTTCTTCTATATGTTTGGGCTCAAAGTGTGAGACAAACGCTAGATGGTTATTTAAATTCCTAAGGGATGCTCTAGTCCTAACCGGTTGAGATGGGTCATCTAGAATTAGTTCCTTAGGATGCCCGTGAGCATACCTCCAAGCTTTAGTTAGCCCATGATCCACAATAGCCTCTTGGCTTGATGATGCTCCTTCAATCAATTTTTGATTATCATCTTGTAATGTCATTTCATCTATCTTTTTTTCAAGAATTTCAGCATCATCATCAAGGTTAACTTTCTTACTAGAGGAGATGTCACTAGAATCATCAAATACAACATGTATAGATTCTTCTATAACTAGGGTTCTTTTATTAAAGACTCTATAGGCTTTACTAGTCGTAGAGTAACCTAAGAATATGCCCTCATCAGATTTAGAGTCAAATTTACCTAGATTATCTTTCCCATTATTATGAACAAAACACCTACATCCAAAAACATGAAAGTAGTTTACCTTTGGTTTTCTGTTTTTCCAAAGTTCATAAGGTGTTTCTTTATAATGGGTCTTAATAAAACTTTATTTAATATATGACAAGAAGTATTAATGGCTTCTCCCCAAAAGTACTTAGGGAGGTTACTTTCACATAACATAGTTCTAGCCATTTCCTCTAGAGTTCTATTTTTCTCTCCACAACTCCATTTTGTTGTGGTGTCCTAGATGCAGAAAAATTATGAGTTATTCCCTTTTTACTACAAAACTCATTGAATAACTGATTTTCAAATTCGGTACCATGGTCACTTCTAATGGCTATTACTGAAGTATCTCTAGCATTGGTTACTTCCTTATGAAACTTTTTAAATACTGAAAAAGCTTGATCTTTATGTGCTAAGAACATAACCCAAGTGTACCTAGAATAATCATCTACAATAACTAGACCATATTTATTTCCACCTAGGCTTGTTGTTCTAGTTGGTCCGAATAGGTCCATGTGTAATAATTCTAGAGGTCTAGAGGTAGAGACACATTTTATGGATTTAAATGAGTTCCTAGATTGTTTGCCAAATTGACATGCTTCACATATTTTGTTCTTTTCAAATTTTAATTTTGGCAAACCTATCACGGAATCTCTTTTAACTAGTTTAGTTATTGTGTCCATGCTTGCATGACCTAACTTACGGTGCCATAACCAACTAGCATCATTATCTTTAGTTTCATTAACAACTAAACATTGGTTATGTTTTGCAAGATCTTCAAGGTCTACAATATACACATTTCCACGTCTAATTCCTTTAAAGACTAAACTATTGTCATTAGGGTTTGTTATAATGCATAGTGATGGTTTAAACATAACATCATACCCTTTATCACATAATTGACTAATGCTTAACAAGTTATGCTTAAGACCATCAACATATCTAACATTATCAATAAAAGTAGAAGGGGTGATTTGAACTTTACCAATACCAATGATGTGACCTTGGTTGTTGTCTCCAAAAGTCACAGCACCTCCCTTCTTAGCTTCAAGGGTGAAAAATTGATCCTTATCATCCGTCATGTGTCTTGAGCAGCCACTATCCAAATACCAGCAGTTTTTGTTGACCTTGGCTGCAAGACACTCCTACACAAGCAAATCATGTCATCTTAGGTACCCAAGTTTTCTTGGGTCCTTCATGGTTAGTCAAGTTGGTTCCTTTTGGAACCCATACCCTTTTAATTTTCCTTTTGTTTTACCTTTCCTAAAATTACACACATTTGCTTTATGACCTATAGTTCCACAACAAAAGCAGGTTATTTTCTTAGTTTTACTTTCCCCAGCTTTAACAAAGAAGTTACTAAGAAGTTTTTGTTTATTTCTTGGTTGATATCCTAAACCCGCTTTATTAAATACTGCTCGTTGACTATTTAGTATCATATTCAATTTTTCTGAGCTATATGTAAATTTTTCAACTAAGGGTTTGTATTTGTTAAGTTCTTTGGTTAGTGTTTGATTTTCTGCCTTTAGATCATTTAGTTCTTTTGTGAGATCCTTGTTTAAGATTTGTTTATGGTTTTTAAGTTCTGAGAGTTCCTTAGTTAGTTTTTCATTATCCTTAGTTAAGGTATTAGTCTTTTGAGTTAAAAGTTGGTTGCTTGTCTTAAGGTCTATATTTTCTTTGGTGATTAAATCCTTATCCTTAACTAATGAATCATACTTACGGATATAAGTTTGGTTAGTTACTTTTAATTCTCTGTTTTTAACATTTATAGCCTTATATTCAATCATTAGTTCATTAAAGGCATCATAAAGCTCATCAAAAGTAAAATCTAAAGGCGATTCGAGCGTTACCTCATTTCATTGGCCATGAAGCAGAAATTGGCCTTTTCCTCTTGTTCCTCATCCGATGAAGAGGATGATGAGTCTGAGTCGGATAGTGTCGTGACAAGAGCCTTCTTCTTCTTGTACTTGCTCCCCTTCTTCAGTAAAGGGCACTCAGCTCTTATGTGACCCGGCTTCTTGCACTCGTAACAGCCAATCCCCTCATTTTCCCTTTCCTTACCTTTGTCCTTGCGGTAGGAATTTGAGGGGCCTCTCCTTTGATGATAGGACTTCTTGTGGTTGATGAATTTTTTGAATTTGCGCACAAGAAGTGCCTCACCATCATCATCCTCATGTTCTTCTTCTTCACTGCTGCTACTGCAAGATAAGTCCTTGTTAGATGAAGTAGATTTTAGAGCTATTACCTTTTTCTTATGGGAGGACTCTTCCTCGTTGTGTTGTTTCATGGTTAGCTCGTGCGTCATTAGGGATCCAAGAAGCTCCTCAAGTGGTAATTTGTTCAGGTCCTTGGCTTCTTGGATTGCGGTCACTTTAGCTTCCCATGACCTTGGTAGACACCGAAGGATTTTCCTGACAAGCTCACTGTTAGTATAGTTCTTGCCAAGGCTTTTTAGGCCATTGACAATGTCAGTAAACCTAGTAAACATGCATGTAATTGTTTCATTAGAATCCATTTTAAATAGTTCATATTTATGAACCAAAATATTTATTTTGGATTCTTTGACTTGATTCGTGCCCTCATGGGTCACTTCAAGTCTGTCCCAAATCTCTTTTGCAGAATTGCAAGTAGAGACCCTATTAAATTCATTTCTATCTAAGGCACAATAAAGCACATTCATAGCTTTAGAGTTTAGTTGTGCCTTTCTCATGTCATGTTCATCCCAATCCTTTTCTAGTTTGGGTACCGTGACACCCTCTACATATATGGATGGGATGTATGGGCCATTTACTACAATGGTCCACATCTCATAGTCTTGGGCTTGGATGAATATTCTCATCCTAGCCTTCCAATATGAGTAGTCGGATCCATTAAAGATGGGGGTCTTTGGGTGGACTGACCCTCAATGTGGGAAGATCCAAATGGGGTTGTCATTTTGATCTTTTACTCTTGGGTGGAAGAGTTTAGGCTCTGATACCACTTGTTGCCCAGATAGACAACCCAAGAGGGGGGGTGAATTGGGTTTTAAAATAATTTTACCTATTAAAGCGTTTGTGGGTGACTAATTAATGCTTTTTACAAGATGATTAATTAGTTGCTGTGATGTGTATGAAATGAGAGTAATGGTAAGAGACAAGCAATCACAAACACAAAGCTTTTATAGTAGTTCGGAGCTAACCCTTGCTCCTACGTCCACTCCCCAAGTCTCTCTTGGGAATTCACTATAACCCCTTGGATTACAGCCGGTTGTTTTCCAAGCTCACAACCAAACTTGTTGTTTTACGAGCTCACAACGAACTCGGTCGGTTTTTCCAGGCTCACCGACTAGAACCAACCCCGATTGTTTTCCCGGGATCACAATCGAACCCTTACACGTTGGTTTTACACTCGGCTCACCAACCAACCTCAATACTCTTGATTCAATGCCCCGATTGAACCAAGCAAAGACAAAGGTGTAGATAAAAGAGACAAACAGAAAAATACAGCTTCTCAAAAGCAGATAAATGGTAATATGAACAATAACGAAGTTAAGAGCCCTCAAACGCTTTTAAGTTGGAGAAGAGGAAGGGCTTCTTGAACTTTGGGTCTCCTCTTGAATGTGTAGTCGACTTGAATGCAGGAGAAGGCTCTTTCAATGTTGGGAAGAAGTGGGTGGATGCAGTTAATGCTGCTCTTCCCTCTTCTTCGTTGAAGAACAAGTTGCAGAGATTGAAAGCTTGATTACTTGGAGTGGAATGGTTGTTCTTTTTTTTTGCTACAGTCCTCTGTGGCTATTTAAACCAACCCCCACGGAAACTAGCCGTTAGAGAACTTTTTCTGCCCGTTCTGCACACTCTGTACAGTCTGACAATGTGTCCGTTGGTGGGTTGGAGTCGACTCGTGCGATCAGGAGTCGACTCGCCTGTAGCGGGAGTCGACTCATACTTTTCCAGAGTCGACTCTGCAACTGTTCCAGATTTGAATTAAAGTTGCCTTCACGACTGGGAGTCGACTCGTCTTGACCCAGAGTCGACTCGCCAACTTCTGGAGCTGACTTGGCTTTCTCGGAGTCGGCTCATTCCATGACGTCCGTGGACGTATTTTTGAATTTGGTCCACTCGAGTCGACTCGACTGTCCTAGGAGTCGACTCGGCTCTCAGTTTCCGAAACTTGGTCTTCTGCCCTTTTGATGTGAAGCTGCCTTGGAGTCGACTCTAGCTGTCTGGGAGTCGACTCGAATCTCAGAAGCAGTAACTTGGTCTTCTGTCTTCTTTGTGGTCGCGGAGTCTCGGAGTCGACTCGCGTAACGCGGGAGTCGACTCGAATCTCAGAGTCCAGAATCTGCCTTCTGACTTTTTCTTTGTGTACTGCTGAGAGTCGACTCTTGCTGTCTTTGGAGTCGACCTGCCAACCATCGGAGTCGACTCGCGTTCCACTGGAGTCGACTCGAATCTCAGACCCGAAAACTGCTCTCTGACTTTTTCTTTGTATTCCTCTTGGAGTCGACTCTTACTACCCTGGAATCGACTCGGTGAACCTCGGAGTCGACTCGCACACTTCGGGAGTCGACTCGTTGACAGGTTCTGAGTTGAAGCTTTCAGTTCGTCTGTCTGTTCTCGGTCGGAGTCGACTCGTACTGATCCGGAGTCGACTCGAGCTCGTGCCAGTGAACTTGATACGCTTGGAGTCGACTCGTGATACTCTGGAGTCGACTCGAGTCTCAGACTTTGGTTCAAGCTGACTTCTTAACTTATCCAAAAATTATGAACCAAGTCTTGAGACACTTAGACAAGATTTTCACTGAAACACTTAATTGAATTCATTAGTAAACAAGAAATATACTCAAATGCTTTGAGCTCATCAAAATCAAATAGGGTTTTAATCAATCACTCCACACCTTTGCTTGCGGCTGAACCAAGAGGAGATAGAGGGAGGTGGCCACGGCTTGAAGAGGAGAAAAGCTTCATCTAGGGCGCCGGCCCTAGTCCTCCTTTAATAAGGATGAAGGGCTCCTACAAGTTAGGAGCCCTTGACTACTTTCCAAGAGGGGGCGCCGGCCCCCTCTCTTCATGCCGCACCTAATCAAGGATGAGAGGGGCTCATGCCCCTCTTACTTGGTTAACCCAATCCTCTTTCAAAGAGGATTAGGTGCCCTTCTCATGGTTTAGTCCTAATCTAATTAGGATTAACCAAATCATGAATCAATCGGGTTCAATCTATGCTAGTCCTAATCCAATTAGAACTTGAATGAACCATGACTCAATTGAACTCTTCAATCCTAATCCAATTAGGAGTCATGTTGATTCATTAGTTTAATAATTAATTAGAACTTAAGGAATCCTAATCCAAATTAGGACATATTTAATTTTGGTCCTAATCCAATTAGGACTCTATTTGAATCTGAAGTCCTAATCCAATTAGGATTTCTAGGAATCCTATTCTAAGTAGGAATCCAAAGATGAATTCAAAATCCTAATCTAATTAGGATTGTAGGAATCCTACTCCAAGTAGGAATCCCAGTCCTACTCCAAATAGGATTCCCATTGTTCCTTCTTCAACTTCTTATCAATCGAATTGATTACTTGTGATTCATAATCACTTTTCAACCATCGGATCGGTCAATACTTCTAGTGTGTGTGATCCCATAGGTTCTATTCTGACTGGTAGTGAGATATATTGTGATCTCTATCACAATATCATTGAAAACTCCTTTCAATGGGTTGGAACGATTCCAACTCAACTCATTAGGGTTTATCGATCATCAAGATAATCCCTATGAGTCCCACCATCCACCAGTGACACCTAGCAGCATGTAGTGGCTATCCAGTAGAATAGAAAGATGAACCTCTAGGTGCAGTTGTCATGTGATACAATCCTACTATCGTGGATCCCTACAGGACGGAGGTCATGGATAACTCGTCAAACCCCTTCGTCTGTCATATGTCAAGATTTATTCGACTCGAGTTCGATAGTGGAAAACTCTTTCTCTACTTTATATTACTGCCCTGGCCAAGGTCTTAGAACTCAGTCTAACAAATCACATAGGATCACTCCTCTTCTATCAAGGTCGATAGATTCCTTATAGGTGCATACCCTACTCCTACAGTGAACTTACTGCAGCCAATCTACACTGCATGGACCCATATGGCTAGAGACCATGTATGTGTGCAGTCAAACTACAATAACCTCACTGTGAGCAGCCGAAGCACCGCAGGTCAAAGGACCAGTCACACTACTGCAACATCAAGCAAGTCACTGACGAGTGGATAGACATCCAAGTGACTTCTTGTATTGGTCACGCTCAGTACCCTTGTTCTCTAACAAGCACCTGCACTATCACTTCAGTGTCCCTACACTGTGGACTCAAGTCTCGTCCATCCAGAAGGAAAGTGATCTGTGCACTGATCGGATCGATCACCGTCCTCGTGATGATCCATTGATCAGGAGCATTTAGAAATTAATCACCAATGATACATGGCTCAAATTCTCAACTCTTGAGAATATGTATCATCATCTTATTAATTTCTTGGACGATTCATAGACACATAAATAATATGAATGAAAAAGATGCCTTTTATTTATTCAATAATAAACAGTCAAGTACAAAATTATGTCCCTAGAATCAACAATGTGTCAGCCTAATTGGCTTCTAGGGCATACATCTAACATTCTCCTATTTTAATTTCAACGGTGGGGCAACCAAGATCCTTATATTTTGGGACAATTTGTTGTTGAATGAGAGATGAGGCTTGTGCCGCCATCACAGCTTGTCTAGGAATACTGGTTTTTCTTTTCACAGTGGTGAGGTGTTTTAAAAATTTTGTATAGGAGGGGATTTGTCTGATGGCATCTAGGAAGGGTAAATTTATTTGGACATTTTTAAAAACCTCCATGATTTCATCATACTGAGATTTTTTCTTGGAATCTTGTAGTCTACTAGGAAAGGGAGCCTTGGGTGTGTATGTCTCTATTGGTTTCTCCTCTATTCCTTATGTTTCCTGTTCTTGTCCCTTTTTCTGAGTAGGGTTCGGTTCATGCTCTTCTTCTTTTTCTTGTACAAGAAGTTGGACCTTGTTGTCCACTTGCTTGCCAGACCGTAAATTGGTAATTGCCTGGACTTCATGGGTTGAGTTTTCATTCGAATCAATCTGAAACTGGCATCTCGACCCTTGATTCTGTTGCCTACTAGGGTTAGGCACTAGCTGACTGGGCAATTCACCTCTCTTCCTATCCCCTAGAGAGTTAGCTATTTGGCTCAGACTAATCTCAAGTTTTGCAATCGCTTGCGCATGGAATTGGTTAGTCTGGGTTTGAGCCATGTTGGTCTGTTGTTGCTGTTGGATGAAGTCTTGTTGTTGCTTCATCATGTTTGCCATCATGGCTTCCAACGATGTAGATTGCTGAGGGATAGGGGCACTATAAGTAGGAATAGGTGGAGCCAAGGATTGGTTTATCTGTGGTGGACCTATCTTGAAAAAATTCTTCTGAAAATCTAGTGGACCACCCTGATGCTGAATAGGTTCAGCTGCCTATATGAGAAGTTCGGGTGAAACCTATTATCGGGTGATAAACTGGGCTGAATGAGTTAGGAGTGGGTTTCTTAAAGGCATTATATAAATTTAGAGCATTTGCCTGCTCAGCCTTAATGTTGGGTAAACTAGGACAATACTTCACTAGATGCTCTGAACTATTACATAAGATGCATAAACCTTGTGGCTCATGTTCCACTTTCATGACAGGATTGGACTCTTTGTGTGAGTTCGAGTTGGTAGAAACAGTGAAAACATCCAACTTTTTGCTTAGATTATTTACCCCATTCACCAGATTGGACATGACATTTTTGAGTTCTGGGTCTGTTTTTATTCCGTAGGTACTTGGTTCTCTAGACCCATAATCATCTCTATCTATCTCCTGACCGTAGCTACTCCAATTTTGGGCATTTTTAGCTAAGTCAACAAGGAACTCATAGGCTTGATCAGGGGCTTGGTTCATGAACCTACCCTTATGCATGGATTCAATCATATTCCTATGTGCTGGAGGTAGTCCTTTGTAAAAGAAATGTACTAGATCAGCCTTGTCAAGCCCATGGTGCGGGCACTTGACCAAAAGATTGTGGAATCTTTTCCAAAGATGGAAAAATTCCTCCTCATATTTTCCTCTAAAAGTTCTGATGGCATCCTTAATTTTTCAGTCTTTACCATGGGATAGAACTTGGCCATGAACTTCCTAGATAGTTGTTCCCATATTGTGATGGAATTTGAAGCAAGAGAATACAGCCATGCAGTAGCACGATCCTCTAAAGTCACGAGAAACAACCTTAATTTAATATCCTCTTTATCTAAGTTTTGATTTCTGAATGTTTGACAGATTGTCAAAAATTTGTTTAGATGAATATATGGTTGTTCACTCTCAAACCCATGAAATTTGGATAATATATTTATTGTTGTAGCCCGAATCTCGAATTGGGCTGCATTATTAATTGGTAACACTATGCAAGTAGGGGGACTAGCGGATGCGGGTGCGAACAACTCATTCAAAGTTTTAATATGTTCACCCATTGTAGAGATTCGCGGTTGGCTTACAGTTCGCTGGTTGTGATGAAAAGTTCTGTCAATCTCAGGATCAAATGGTGTTAACTTACCCCTTAATGACCTTCTACCATGCATACATTATCAACAATTCATTAGATTTGACTCCTAAAATGAACGAGATCCTAAGAGAAAAGAAGGGCTAGACACAGATGACCACAACCAACACCACACAACAATTTGGCTCTATTAGTCTTAAAATTAAGTGAGGTTTAGTAGCTTCTTAAATCTAGTTACGTGGAGAATTATTAGGTAAAAATTTCTAAAATTCTCTACTAGATTAGACAGCTCCTAATCTCCCTTTTAGATTAAACTTGAGCTTACCAGTTAAGAAGATCTAGTAACTAGTAACCAGGTAAGTCCCAGATTGTGTGATGGTGCACGAGGCTCACTTAAGTACCACAATTTCCGTAATAGCTTTCACTGTTATAAAACTTGCCTAGATATCACCAATTACTAAAGTTCTCACTGGAGTGGCCTTCAGTCGCTTCTTTCCAAGAGCCTATTGGGCTCGAAAATCCTAAGGCTAATGTCTAATTATTTTCAATATGATTAGGCTTAGGATATTTATGCACTATGATGATTTTTGGGCTAAGGACGAGTGATGAAATCCCGATCTTATCTTTTTAGTAGGTTCTGCCCTTAGAATATTTTATGCAAATGCTTTACACTACATGCTACAATCATAATTTTTTTTTTAAAAGTTTTATGGCATGACATTAAATTCCTTTAATTAAATGATCAAGCAAATTCTTTTTTTTATTTTTATTTTTGTATTTATTTATTTTTTTAATTTAATTTTATGTTTTTTGTTTATTTAAATTTTTATATAGGAATAACTTGAATGTAAACTAAAACTAATCCTTATGCGTTAGTCAATCTCCGAATGCCCGTTGAATAAGCTTTGGAAATTACGCTGTGAGGAGTCCCAATAGAGGTATGATAACCTCGGGGGATTGCACCCTATCAATTACTAGCAAATTTTTTTTTAAAATTTAATTAATTTTTTAACTATTTTTTTTTAATCTAGGAAGAATTAAATAAGGCAAGATTAAAATAATCTAAGAAAATAAATCAAGGCTAGAATTGAAAATTTCACAACTGATCTTAGTGAAGTTCGCTGAATCTTCCTTGTGACTCGCCTTGCCTCCCCGGCAATGGTGCCAAAATTTGTTCATCGGCTACTTTCGTAGATCTGAGGATGACTTAAAAAGGGTGTTGTTGTCAAAGTCTCAACCAACAAACAAAGATTTTTATACTACTCTTACCATCCTCTACACAATGAATAGTGGTTGTAGGAGGTCGATCCACAGGGAGGCGATTGGAGCATACAAATAAAGACTAGAAATTTCATTAAGATTTATCGAAATATTTATATTTTTTTCTTTTTTAAAAAAAAAATTTCTTGAGGATATTTGATTCATCTCTAACCAACCAGAGCTAGTTTTCTATTCAAGAATAAACAAAGGAAAGAAAGAAAACTTTGTAATTAAAATCTAATGCAGAGTAGCGGTCAAACAGCAAAGAAAAATATTTAAATAAGATTTTCAGTACACATAAAATAAATTGCGGGAATTAAACTGAAACTTAGAACATAGATTGCAAAAAAATAAATTTATGGATTGCATAAAAGGACAAATGCTTACAAAAGTAAGAAAAAAAAATGAAAACAAGGAACAAGTAATCCTCTCGGTGGAACACTCAAAATAAAATAAAATATTTTTTTTCTCTTTTTTTTTCCCTTCTTCTCGGAAAACAGAGCTTCCCCTGTTTTCTTTTTGAAATAGAGCTCCTTTCTTCTCCTAAACAATGGCCTCTCCTCCTTTATTCTTTAGCCCAACTGTTGTCGGCTTTTTTTCTGTAGACCTGAGGATGACTTAAAAAGTATGTCGTCGTCAAAATCTTAACCAACAAACAAATATTTTTTTATTTACTCTTGCCATCCTCTATTCAATGAATAGTGGTTGTAGGAGGTCGATCCACATGGAGGCGATTGGAGTACACAAATAGAAAATAGAAACTCCATTAAGATTTATTTTTTTTAAAAAAATAATTCATTGAGGGTATTCGATTAATCTCTAACCAACCAGAGCTAGTTTTCTATTCAAAAATAAATAAAAAAAAGAAAGAAAACTTTGCAATTGAAATCTAATGCAGAGTAGGGGTCGATTCATCAAGATATAATATAAATGAAAACCACAGATCGAATAGCAAAGAAAAATTTCAGAGTTATCTTAAAACTAAGAATTCCAGAATGCATAAAATAAATTGCAGAAATTGAACTAAAACTTAAACACGGATTTCATAAAAGGAAATTGATAGATTTCATAAAAAGAAATGATTACAGAAGTAAAAAATGAAGATTGGTAGCTTGATGCTACTTTTCTTCTGCAAATAAAATAAAGAAAAGAAAAATAACAAGATACTTCTCTTCTCCCTCTTGGTGGAACTCCCAAAATAGAATAAATATTTTTTTTCTTTTGAACCAGCCTTCAAGAATAGAGCATGCTCTGTTCGTCGCCACTTTTTTTCTCCCCCCCTCCCCTCCTCGTCTTCTCCTCCTTTTATAGATCGCCCCCACCCTTTGAAGCCGGGATGGATCCCATGATTTCGTGGACAGGATCGTCCAGGATGCTCATCCCGGCTGGCCGTGGGGTACCCAGATGCGGATGGGGTGCCGGGATCGCGCATAATCCATGGGGGAAACGGTTGGATCCAGATGAAGAGCACCGCGGGATTGACGGGAGGAAGGGATCACGGCTTGGAGATGTTGAAGGTTGGATGCTGAGATCACGCGTGATCTCTCGGGATTGCTAGGAGGAGGAAGAGGGCAGACGCGAAGCAGGGAGATCGCGATCAACGGGGCTTCACGAGCGGCTGGGATGCGGACAGAATTTGGAAGGTTGAAACGGAAGCAGAGGTGGAGGAGGGTGT
Organism: Phoenix dactylifera; assembly: GCF_009389715.1. Classification (NCBI taxonomy): domain Eukaryota; kingdom Viridiplantae; phylum Streptophyta; class Magnoliopsida; order Arecales; family Arecaceae; genus Phoenix; species Phoenix dactylifera. The sequence continues at coordinate 196,531 of NW_024068221.1, forward strand.
CTCGAATCTGGAAGGGGGAGAGGAGCCGGTCGTTCGGGTCGCACGCGGAAGAAATGCGGAAGAAAGCTGGGAGCGTTGGAAATGGAATGCTGGGATCACGGATGCTGATTCGAGAAGGAAGCTGGGATTTTGATGCGGCTTGGACGCGATGCTGGGATGGATCGCGGAAGAAGAAGAGCTTTGAATGCTGATTCGGGAATGCTTGGATCATGGGATGCTATGGATGTTGATCGCGGAAGATGGACGGCTAGGGCACTACGGGAGTAAGAAGAAGAACAATGAACTGCAAGATCGAAATTTAGGTGTTTAATTGCCCAATAGGCCTTGTATTCTAATTCGACAGGAAAATGGCAAGCCTTGCCGTAGACAATCCTATATGGGGACATTCCAATTGGTATTTCGTAAGCCGTACGATATGCCCACAATGCATCCGTTAACCTAAGGGACCAATCCTTTCGAGATGGATTGACAGTTTTCTCAAGGATGGTCTTAATTTTTCTGTTGGAAATCTCAACTTGTCTACTCATTTGTGGATGATACGGTGTACCGACCTTGTGGGTGATGTTGTACTTGCTAGCAAGGGCTTTAAAAATTCTATTGCAAAAGAGTTTTCCCCCATCACTAATGATAGCACGAGAGGTGGCAAAGCGAGCGAAGACATACTCCTTAAGAAACTTGATTACCACTTTGTGATCATTGGTCTTACACGCGATAGCCTCAATCCACTTGAACACATAGTCAATAGCAAGGAGTATATACTGTTGCCCAAACGACATAGAAAAAGGACCCATAAAATCAATACCTCAAACATCAAAAATTTCTACAATTAAGATTGTGTTCAAGGGCATCTCATTTTTTCTTAAAATTTTTTCTAGTCTTTGACATCGATCACATGATTTACAATACTCGTGTGAGTCATGAAATAGTGTGGGCCAATAGAATCCGCACTGCAAAATCTTTGCAGCCATCTTTTTACCGCTGAAATGACCACCACAAGCATGGTCATGACAAAAGGAAAGGACTTTCCTTTGTTCGTATTCAGGAATGCACCGTCGGATGATCTGATCAGGACAATATTTGAATAAATATGGTTCATCCCAAAAATACCACTTCACACGAGCTAGGAAGCAAAATTTCTCTTGCTTGGTCCAAGAGTTGGGCATTTGTTCAGTAACGAGATAGTTAACTATGTCAGCATACCATGAAATATTGGTATGGGATATCATCATTAGTTGTTCATCAGGAAAAGTTTTGGATACAAGTAAGGATTCTGCAGATGACTTAACAATCAGTTTGGACAAGTGGTCAGCTACTACATTTTCAGATCCCTTTTTATCTCGGATTTCGAGATCAAATTTCTGGAGCAGTAGGATCCAACGAATGAGCCTTGCCGCGACATCCTTCTTTGTGAGAAAGTACTTAAGGGCAGCATGATCAGAATAAACAAGGACCTTAGATCCTATCAGGTAGGGACAAAATTTATCTAGAGCAAAAACAACTGCCAACAATTCTTTTTCAGTGGTTGAATAGTTGAGTTGGGCGTCATTCAGAGTTTTGCTCGCATAATGAATAACATGGGGGAGCTTCCCCACTCGCTGACCCAAAATGGCACCTATGGCATAATCAGATGCATCACACATTATTTCAAAAGGACAACTCCAATGAGGGGACCTTATGATGGGTGCTGAAGTCAATTCAGACTTCAGTTTTTCAAAAGCAGCTACACAAGTTGGCGAAAAATTGAAAATAACATCTTTAGCCAATAAATCACATAAGGGTTTCAATTTTTTACTAAAATCTTTGATAAAGCGACGGTAAAAATCCGCATGCCCTAAAAAGGATCGAATTTTCCTGATAGTCTTGGAAGGTGCCAATTTAGCAAGTAATTTTACTTTGGCCTTATCCACCTCAATTCCCCTTTGTGACACAATGTGTCCTAAAATAATACCTGATTCTACCATAAAATGATATTTCTCCCTATTAAGAACTAAGTTTTTCTCTTTACAGTATTCTACAACAAGTGTTAAGTGGTGCAGACATTCATCGAAATTTGATCCAAATCTTGAAAAGTCATCCATGAAAACTTCTAAGAATTTCTCCACCATGTCGGAGAAAATACTCATCATACACCGCTGGAATATGGCCGGTGCATTGCATAGCCCAAAAGGCATGCAACGATAGGCAAACGTGCCATAAGGACAGGTGAATGTGGTTTTCTCTTGATCCTCACGTGCAATAGGGACTTAGTTATATCCAGAATAACCATCGAGAAAATAGTAATGAGAGTGGCCAGCTAGACATTCTAGCATTTGATCGATGAAGGGTAGAGAAAAGTGGTCTTTCCTAGTCATGGCATTAAGCTTCCTATAGTTGATGCATACTTGCCATCCCGTTTGGATTCGAGTAGGGACTAACTCATTGTGATCATTTCTTACTACAGTGATGCCAAACTTCTTGGGTACGACTTGAACTGTGCTTACCTACTGACTATCAGAAATAGGATATATAATCCCTGCATCTGAAAGCTTGATGACATCAGCTCGAACTACATCCTTCATGACTGGATTAAGTCGCCTTTGTGGTTCTCTAGATATTTTTGCATCCTCTTCTAGATGAATCTTATGTTGAACCACAGAAGGACTAATCCCCTTAATATTAGCTATAGACCAACCGATAGCTTCCTGATTCTTCTGAAGGATACTTAACAATTTCTCTTCTTGTTCTTTAGTCAGATTCGATGCAATTATAACAGGTAAGGTCTTGTTGTCTCCAAGAAATGCATATTTCAAGTTTTCGGAAAGGTCTTTAAGTTCTAGTTGGGGAGGTTGATAT